>NC_090693.1:244677-327532 GCF_013368605.1 Nyctibius grandis
CCACACGTGGGGGGCGGGGGGCGGGGCGCAGGGACACACCCCCGCCCCGCCCCCCGGTGTGTGGGGCCAATAAATAGGCGGGGGGGCGGGGCTGAGGGGGGAGGGGGCGTGGCCGGGGGCGGGGCTACTTGAGGCAGCGCTCGAAGTAGGTGGCGCCCACGTAGCCGCCCCGCAGCGCGCGCTGCACGTTCTGCTCGAAGAGGCGGCGGTTGCTCTGCAGCACCTCGGCCGCCTCCTTGTTCAGGGGGTCCTCGGGGTTCGGCTCCTGGGGGGGGGGGGAGACCCCAAAGTGTTATATATGGGGGGGGGGACACCGAGGGGTGAGGGGGGGGGGGGGACAGCCCGAGAGGGGGGGGATTTGGGGGGGGAGGGGGTGGTAAAACAGCCCCCCCCCCCCCCCCCCACTGGGGATGCTTCAGTGCGTCAGGGAGGTGTAGGGCCCCCCCCCCATATTTAGGGGCCCCCCCATATTTTGGGCCCCCCCATATTTAGTGGCCCCCCCCCATATTTAGTGACTCACCCCCCCTATTTAGGGCCCCCCCCATATTTAGGGCCCCCCCCCATACTTAGGGATGCCCCCCTATACTTAGGGCCCACCAGTATTTGGGGGTGACACCCCCATATTTAGGACCCCCCCATACTTAGTGCCCCCCCATATTTAATGACTCACCCACCCCCCCTATTTAGGGCCCCCCCATATTTAGAGCCCCCCCCAAACTTTGCCCCCCCCCATACTCAGGGACCCCCCCCATACTTAGGGACCCCCCCCCATATTTAGGGCCCCCCCCAATATTTAAAGACTCACCCACCCCCCCTATTTAGGGCCCCCCCCTATTTAGGGCCCCCCCATACTTAGGGCCCCCCCCGCATACTTAGGGACCCCCCAATATTTGGGGGTGATTCCCCCATATTTAGGACCCCCCCATACTTAGGGACCCCCCCCATACTTAGGGACCCCCCAATATTTGGGGGTGACACCCCCCATATATAGGGCCCCCCCTATACTTAGGGACCCCCCCAATATTTGGGGGGTGACATCCCCCATATTTAGGGCCCCCCTCCCATTTAGGGCCCCCCCCCCATACTTAGGGACACCCCCCCCATACTTAATGCCCCCCCCCATACTTAGGGACCACCCCCCAGCTAGTGCCCCCCCCCATATTTGGTATCTCCCCTATTTAGGCCCCCCCCCATTTAGGACCCCCCCCACATTTAGGGCCCCCCCCCCCATACTTAGTGCCCCCCCCCAGTTAGTGCCCCCCCCCCCATATTTGGTATCCCCCCTATTTAGGACCCCCCCCTATATTTAGCCCCCCCCCAATACTTAGTGGCCCCCCCCCATATTTAGGGCCACCCCCCCCATACTTAGTAGCCCCCCCCCATACTTAGTAGCCCCCCCGTACCCCTTAACACCCCCCCAATACCCCCCAGGGCTCCTCACCCCCCCCCAGCAAACCCCCCCACCCCGGCGTCACCCCAACAGCCCCCCAGCACCCTTTGGGGGGGTCCTTAATGCCCCCCCCCCCGCCCCGGGGCACCCTAATGCCCCCCCCGGGCACCCCAATCCCCCCCCCCGGTAACAGCCCCTGACACCCCCTCAAGCCCCGCCCTGAAGCCCTAAAGCCCCCAGGGGCCACCTCAGGGTGTCCCCAGGCCACCAAAGGCCACCTCTGGGTGTCTCCACAGCACTGGGTGCCCCCTTTGGGGTGACCCAGCATCACCAGGTGGCCCCAAAAGGGGTCCCAAGGCCACCAGGTGCCACCTAAGGGTGTCCCAAGGCCAGCAGGTGCCACCTCAGGGTGTCCCAAGGCCACTGAGGGTCCCTAGAACATGTCCCAGAGCCACCAGGTGCCACCTCAAGGTGTCCCAAGGCCACCAGGTGCACCAAGGAGATGTCCCAAGGCCTCAAGGTGCCACCTTGGAGTCTCCCAATGTCACCAAGGGCACCTAGAACACGTCCCAAGGCCACCAGGTGCCACCTCATGGTCTCCCAAGGCCACCGGGTGCCCCCAGGAGGTGTCACAAGGCCACCGGGTGCCACTCTGGGGTCTCCCAACATCACCAAGGGCCCCTAGGACATGTCCCAGGGCCACCAGGTGCCACCTCATGGTCTCCCAAGGCCACCAATGGCCCCTAGAACATGTCCGAGGGCCACCAGGTGCCACCTCATGGTCTCCCAAGGCCACCACGGGCCCCTAAGACATGTCCCAGGGCCACCAGGTGCCACCTCGTGGTCTCCCAAGGCCACCAATGGCCCCTAGGACATGTCCAAGGGCCACCAGGTGCCACCTCATGGTCTCCCAAGGCCACCAAGGGCCCCTAGGACATGTCTCAGGGCCACCAGGTGCCACCTCATGGTCTCCCAAGGCCACCAAGGGCCCCCAGGTGCCACCTCGTGGTCTCCCAAGGCCACCAATGGCCCCTAAGACATGTCCCAGGGCCACCAGGTGCCACCTCGTGGTCTCCCAAGGCCACCAAGGGCCCCTAGGACATGTCCCAGGGCCACCACGTGCCACCTCGTGGTCTCCCAAGGCCACCAATGGCCCCTAGAACATGTCCGAGGGCCACCAGGTGCCACCTCATGGTCTCCCAAGGCCACCAAGGGCCCCCAGGTGCCACCTCGTGGTCTCCCAAAGCCACCAAGGGCCCCCAGGTGCCACCTCATGGTCTCCCAAGGCCACCAATGGCCCCTAGGACATGTCCAAGGGCCACCAGGTGCCACCTCATGGTCTCCCAAGGCCACCAAGGGCCCCCAGGTGCCACCTCATGGTCTCCCAAGGCCACCAAGGGCCCCCAGGTGCCACCTCGTGGCCTCCCAAGGCCACCAAGGGCCCCTAGGACATGTCCCAGGGCCACCAGGTGCCTCCCCAGGATATCCCAAGGCTACTAGGTGCCCCTCAGGAGATGTCCCAAGGCCACCAGGTGCCCCCCAAGGGCCACCTCAGAGCCACGACGGGTGCCCCCCACCCATGGGCGCGCGCACCCCGGGGGTACTCACCAGGAAGAGGTACTGGAGGCCGTAGATGATGGAGTTTATCGTCAGGACGGGCTTCCAGTCCTCTCTGGGGACAGAGGCAGGCGTCAGGGGGGACACCGGGGCCACCACAAAGGTGGCCGTGGCCACCTCGAGGTCACCGCGACCACCTCGCGCCCACCCTCAAAGCGCAGAGATGCAACGAACACCCCGGGGGCAACTGTTTGCCCCCCGCCCCTCGTCCCACTCTGCCAGGTCTTCAGGGGTAGATGGAGACCCAGCTCCAGCTGTGGCCACCCCACATGTAGTGGTGGCCACCTTGGAGGTGTTGGTAGCCCACCTGAGGATGTTGAGGCAGACGTTGCCCTCCAGGTCGATGTTGGGGTGATAAACCATCGTCTCGCACTTGACCTTGGGCGGGTCGTGGGGGTAGCCCTGGCCGACCTGGGAGAGGGGACAGTGGCCCAGTCAGCCCCTTGTGGCCACCGGTCACGTCTTGGTGGCCACCAGACCCCACCCCGATCCACAGTGTGAACATCTAGTTTCTACTCATGTCTTGGTGACCACTGCTCTCACAGTGGTGGCCACCAGCCCCTGGATCCTACCCCCAGCCTGCACTGGGGACATGTGGCTGCTTGTCACATCTTAGTGGCCACGGGTCACGTTTTGGTGGCCACCAGACCCCACCCCAAGCCACAGTGTGGACACCTGGTTTTTACTCATGTCTTGGTGGCCACTAGTCTCATGGTGGTGGCCACCAGCCCCTGGATCCTACTCCCAACCTGCAGTGGGGACATGTGGCTGCTTGTCACGTCTCAGTGGCCACTGGTCACATATTGGTGGCCACCAGCCCCTACCCCAACCCACAGGGTGGACACTTGGCTACCGGTCACATCTCAGTAGCCACCAACCCCTGGTCTCAGTCCCAGGCCATACAGTGACCACAAGCCATGCCTTGATCATCTTTTGGTGGCCACGGGTCAGGTTTCAGTAGCCACCTGCCTCCTGCTCTCACCCACAGGCCACGCTCATGACTGTAGATCCCACCTTGGTGGCCACAGCTCCCACCTTAGTGGCCACAGCTCCCACCTTGGTGGCCATCCATCCCCCAGCCCCTGGGGCAGCCATGTGGCCACCGGTCCCATCTTGGTGGCCCCGGGAAGGATGTAGGTAGCCACACAGTTCTCCTCGGTGATGGACTGACCTTAAAACTGAAGACGAATTTCCCTCCCTTGTAGAAGCCCTGTGGGAGAGAGAGATGTCACCGGGGGTGGGGGGACACTGGGGGGACACGGGGGGGGACACTGGGGGGACACTGGGGACACAGAGGGAATGGGGACACCAGGGGGACCCCAAGGGACATGTGGGGACAACGAGGGGGATGGGGGAAGGATGGGGGGGGCACAGGGGACATGAGGGTCTTCTGAGGGGACATGGGGGTGACAAGGGGGTGACAAGGGGGACAGGGGGGACACGAGGACACTATGGGGATGGCAGGGGACCCCAAAATGACATGGGGGGGACACGGGGACACCAGGGGGACCCCAAGGGACAAGTGGGGACAACGAGGGGGATGGGGGGGGCACAGGGGAACCCCAAGGGACAAGAGGGTCTTCTGAGGGGACATGGGGGTGACAAGGGGGACACGAGGACACTGTGGGGATGGCAGGGGACCCCAAAATGACATGGGGGGGACATGGGGGGGTGGGGACACTGGGGGGACACCAAAGGACAAGTGGGGACAACGAGGGGGATGGGGGGGGCACAGGGGAACCCCAAGGGACAGGAGGGTCTTCTGAGGGGACATGGGGGTGACAAGGGGGTGACAAGGGGGACAGGGGGGACATGAGGACACTGTGGGGATGGCAGGGGACCCCAAAATGACATGGGGGGGACACGGGGACACCAGGGGGACCCCAAGGGACAAGTGGGGACAACGAGGGGGATGGGGGACGGATGGGGGGGCACGGGGGAACCCCAAGGGACAGGAGGGTCTTCTGAGGGGACACGGGGGTGACAAGGGGGACACAAGGACACTGCGGGGATGGCAGAGGACCCCAAAATGACATGGGGGGACACGGGGACACCAGGGGGACCCCAAGGGACAAGTGGGGACAACGAGGGGGATGGGGGAAGGATGGGGGGGGCACAGGGGAACCCCAAGGGACAGGAGGGTCTTCTGAGGGGACACGGGGGTGACAAGGGGGACAGGGGGGACAGGAGGACACTGCGGGGATGGCAGAGGACCCCAAAATGACATGGGGGGGACACGGGGCGGTGGGGACATCAGGGGAACCCCAAGGGACAAGTGGGGACAACGAGGGGGATGGGGGGGGGCACAGGGGACATGAGGGTCTTCTGAGGGACATGGGAGTGACACTGCAGGGATGGCAGGGGACCCCAAAATGACATGGGGGGACACGGGGGGGTGGGGACACCAGGGGGACCCCAAGGGACAAGTGGGGATGAGGGGGACGGATGGGGGGGCACAGGGGAACCTTGGGGATGGGAGAGGCCCCAGGGGGGTGACGGGGGGTGACAGGGGGTGACAGGGGGGTGACAGGGGAGGTGACAGGGGGGGTGACAGGGGGGTGACAGGGGGGTCCCCACCTCGTCGGGGCAGATGAGGAGGCGGAAGTGCAGCAGGTCGTCCTGGTCGGAGAAGTCGATCTCGCACGTCTTGGGGAGGTTCAGCTCGTTGATGTCTGGGGGGGGACACGGGTGACACGGGGGTGACACGGGGGTGACACGGGGGTGACACGGGGGTGACACGGGGCCACCCCCGCCCTGCTCCCAGGCTGGTACATCTCAGGCTCAGTGCAGCCTTACTGGGACCAGTGTGTCCTCCTCAACTGGGCGCTACTGGGAGCAGCAGCAGGTCTCCCCACCTGTATCCCCAGTAAGGCCCTACTGGGACCAGTACCTTTCCCCAAGTGGGACCCTACTGGGACCAGCCCGTGGCCCCCACCAGGGCCTTACTGGGACCAGCACATTCCCCCCACCAGGGCCTTACTGGGACCAGCACGTTATCCCCACCAGGGCCTTACTGGGACAACTGCATCCCCCCCACTGGGACCAGCACGTGCCCCTCACCGGGGCCTTACTGGGACCAGCACGTGCCCCCCACCGGGGCCCTACTGGGACCAGCACGTGCCCCTCACCGGGGCCCTACTGGGACCAGCACGTGCCCCTCACCGGGGCCCTACTGGGACCAGCACGTGCCCCCCACCGGGGCCCTACTGGGACCAGCACGTGCCCCCCACCGGGGCCCTACTGGGACCAGCACGTGCCCCGCACCGGGGCCTTACTGGGACCAGCACGTGCCCCGCACCGGGGCCTTACTGGGACCAGCACGTGCCCCCCACCGGGGCCTTACTGGGACCAGCACGTGCCCCGCACCGGGGCCTTACTGGGACCAGCACGTGCCCCGCACCGGGGCCTTACTGGGACCAGCACGTGCCCCGCACCGGGGCCTTACTGGGACCAGCACGTGCCCCTCACCGGGGCCTTACTGGGACCAGCACGTGCCCCTCACCGGGGCCTTACTGGGACCAGCACGTGCCCCTCACCGGGGCCTTACTGGGACCAGCACGTGCCCCTCACCGGGGCCTTACTGGGACCAGCACGTGCCCCTCACCGGGGCCTTACTGGGACCAGCACGTGCCCCTCACCGGGGCCTTACTGGGACCAGCACGTGCCCCTCACCGGGGCCTTACTGGGACCAGCACGTGCCCCTCACCGGGGCCTTACTGGGACCAGCACGTGCCCCTCACCGGGGCCTTACTGGGACCAGCACGTGCCCCTCACCGGGGCCTTACTGGGACCAGCACGTGTCCCCCACCGGGGCCTTACTGGGACCAGCACGTGTCCCCCACCGGGGCCTTACTGGGACCAGCACGTGTCCCCCACCGGGGCCTTACTGGGACCAGCATGTTCACCACACTGGGACCCTACTGGGACCAGCCCGCTCCCCCCACTAGGGCCTTACTGGGACCAGCACGGTTTCCCCCACCGGGGCCTTACTGGGACCAGTATGTTCCCCCTCACCGGGGCCTTACTGGGACCAGTACGTGCCCCCCCACCGGGGCCTTACTGGGACCAGTACGTGCCCCCCCCACCGGGGCCTTACTGGGACCAGTAGGTGCCCCCCCCACCAGGGCCTTACTGGGACCAGTAGGTGCCCCCCCCACCAGGGCCTTACTGGGACCAGTACCTTCCCCCACCAGGCCTTACTGGGCCCAGTACCTTCCCCCCACAGCGGCCTTACTGGGCCCAGTACCTTCCCCCCACAGCGGCCTTACTGGGCCCAGTACCTTCCCCCCACAGCGGCCTTACTGGGCCCAGTACCTTCCCCCCACAGCAGCCTTACTGGGCCCAGTACCTTCCCCCCACAGCGGCCTTACTGGGCCCAGTACCTTCCCCCCACAGCAGCCTTACTGGGCCCAGTACCTTCCCCCCACAGCGGACTTACTGGGCCCAGTACCTTCCCCCACCAGGGCCTTACTGGGACCAGTACGTGCCCCCCCCACCAGGGCCTTACTGGGACCAGTACGTGCCCCCCCCACCAGGGCCTTACTGGGACCAGTACGTGCCCCTCCCACCAGGGCCTTACTGGGACCAGTACGTGCCCCCCCCACCAGGGCCTTACTGGGACCAGTACGTGCCCCCCCCACCAGGGCCTTACTGGGACCAGTACGTGCCCCCCCCACCAGGGCCTTACTGGGACCAGTACGTGCCCCCCCCACTAGGGCCTTACTGGGACCAGGACGTGCCCCCCCCACCAGGGCCTTACTGGGACCAGTACCTTCCCCCCACAGCGGCCTTACTGGGCCCAGTACCTTACCCCCACAGCGGCCTTACTGGGCCCAGTACCTCCCCCCCACAGCGGCCTTACTGGGACCAGTACCTCCCCCCCGACAGCGGCCTTACTGGGACCAGTACCTTCCCCCCCACAGCGGCCTTACTGGGCCCAGTACCTTCCCCCCACAGCGGCCTTACCGGGACCAGTACGTGCCCCCCACCAGGCCTTACTGGGCCCAGTACCTCCCTCCCACAGCGGCCTTACTGGGCCCAGTACCTTCCCCCCACAGCGGCCTTACTGGGCCCAGTACCTTCCCCCCACAGCGGCCTTACTGGGCCCAGTACCTTCCCCCCACAGCGGCCTTACTGGGACCAGTACCTCCCCCCCCACAGCGGCCTTACTGGGACCAGTACCTTCCCCCCACAACGGCCTTACTGGGCCCACTACCTCCCCCCCACAACGGCCTTACTGGGACCAGTATGTGCCCCCCCCACCAGGGCCTTACTGGGACCAGTACCTGCCCCCCCCACCAGGGCCTTACTGGGACCAGTAGGTGCCCCCCCCACCAGGGCCTTACTGGGACCAGTACGTGCCCTCCCCCACCAGGGCCTTACTGGGACCAGTACGTGCCCTCCCCCACCAGGGCCTTACTGGGACCAGAACCTTCCCCCCACCAGGGCCTTACTGGGACCAGTACCTCCCCCCCACAGCGGCCTTACTGGGCCCACTGCCTTCCCCCCACAGCGGCCTTACTGGGACCAGTACCTTCCCCCCACAACGGCCTTACTGGGCCCAGTACCTCCCCCCCACAGCGGCCTTACTGGGACCAGTACCTCCCCCCCGACAGCGGCCTTACTGGGCCCAGTACCTTCCCCCCGACAGCGGCCTTACTGGGACCAGTACCTTCCCCCCCACAGCGGCCTTACTGGGACCAGTACGTGCCCCCCACCAGGCCTTACTGGGCCCAGTACCTCCCCCCACAGCGGCCTTACTGGGCCCAGTACCTCCCCCCCACAGCGGCCTTACTGGGACCAGTACCTCCCCCCCACAGCGGCCTTACTGGGACCAGTACCTCCCCCCCGACAGCGGCCTTACTGGGCCCAGTACCTTCCCCCCCACAGCGGCCTTACTGGGCCCAGTACCTTCCCCCCACAGCGGCCTTACTGGGACCAGTACGTGCCCCCCACCAGGCCTTACTGGGCCCAGTACCTCCCCCCACAGCGGCCTTACTGGGCCCAGTACCTCCCCCCACAGCGGCCTTACTGGGACCAGTACCTCCCCCCCACAGCGGCCTTACTGGGACCAGTACCTCCCCCCCGACAGCGGCCTTACTGGGCCCAGTACCTTCCCCCCACAGCGGCCTTACTGGGCCCGGTACCCGCCTCCCCACCTAGGCCCCAGCCTCTCCCGTTAGGCCCCACCAGGCCCCAGCCCCTCCCGTTAGGCCCCACCAGGCCCCAGCCCCTCCCGTTAGGCCTCACTAGGCCTCAGCCTCCCCCCAACGCCCCCGGGCGCTTCCGTCACAGCCGGGCCGGGCCCGGCGGGTCCCGGGGGAAGGTAGAACCGGGGAGCGGCGGGTCGGAGCCGTTGAGGCCCGGGGCCCGGGTCACCTTTCTGGATGCGGAGCTGAGCGGCCGAGGCCTTTTTGCTGGTGCCTTTGGTGCCGCCCGCCGATTCCTCCTCCTTCTTCTGTTGCTTTAGGGAGAAGAGCTTGATCATCCTGCCGGGCCTGAAACCGGGCGGGGACCGGGGAGCCGGGTAGGGGCAGGCCCCCCCCGGGAGGGGGCGAACGACGGCACAGACGGCAACGGGCAACCGGAGCCGGGTGTGGGGGGGGGGGGGGAGCGGCGGCGGCGGCTGCTCTGAGGAGATGGAGGGGAAGGGGATGGGGTTGGGGGGGGGGGGGAGAGAGATCGGCGACGGCCGGCGCCGCTCGGCAACTTCCGGAAACGCTTCGGGACTGTCCGGAAGAGACTTCGGAGCTTTCCGGAAGGAACCGGAGCTTCGGAGGCCTTCGGGACTTTCCGGAGAGAGCTCGGGTGGGAACCGAAGGTGCTTCGGCTTCTTCCGGAAGGAGAACGACTCGTTCCGGGGATGGGGAGGGGGGTGTCTCTCCTCGTCGCTTCGGCTCTTTCCGGGCGAATTTTCGGCTCTTCACGGAAACGCTTCGGCTTTTTTTTCCGGACAAGCTTTTGGCTCTTTCCGGAGATGTTTTCGGCTCTTTCCGGAACGAGAACGACTCGTTCCGCGGGGGGTGGGTGAGGGAGGTGGTGTCTATCCCCGCCGCTTCGGCTCTTTCCGGAGACTCTTGGGCTCTTCCCGGAAGGAGAACGACTTCTTCCGGGGTCGGGGGGAAGCGGGTCCTATCCCCACTGCTTCGGCTCTTTCCGGTGACGCTTCGGCTCTTTCCGGAAGGCTTCGGCTCTTTCCGGCTCCCTCCCTCCACCCACCAGCCAATCCCGCGCAGGGGGAGGGGCTTGAGGCCCCGTCGCCGCAGTTCCCCCACTGGGCGCCGCCATCTTTCTCCTGGGCGCCGCCATCTTTACTGAGGCCATGACGATGAGTGTGGAAGCACAAACATTACTGGGACCAGTTCCCCCTCCCAGAACCTCCAAGCGGGGCCATACTGGGACCAATCCCTCCCCTCCCAATCCCCAGTCTGGCCAGCACCAACCCTCCCAGCTCTAAGCCCAGTAGCTCCCAGTTCGGCACCAGTTTAGCTTCAGCCTCATGAGGGTGAGGATGGAACTGGGGGGGGGCACGAAGAGACAAAATGGGGGGACCCCAAGGGCTGGGAGGAGACCCCAAGACGTGGGAGGAGACCCCAAGACGTGGGAGGAGACGACGCTGGTTTTATTTCTCTGACAGACGCTGACGGGGGGGACACCACCAGGGTCCTTGGGGTCACCGCTACCCCCCTCAAGGTGGGGGGGGGGTGAGGGGGGGGCATCAGGGTGCCAGGGGGGCAGCGGGGGGAGCCGGGGAGCCTTCGGCCTCGTCCACAGGGATGACGGGGTTGAGGGGGACGAGGGCGGACGAGAATTTGCGGTCGCCGAAAGCGGCGTTGAGGCGAGCTTCGAAAAACCGCTGCAGGCCCAGGATGGACTGAACGTCGGCCTTGTCCTGGGGAGGGGAAAATAGAGGTGAGGGGGGGTTTAGCCCCCCAAAAAACCCCCCCCGGGGGGTCCGTCCCGCACCTCGGTGAGGCGGTTGAACTGTCGGATCATCCTCCAGACGTCGGAGGCGAATTCCTCGGGGCAGCGGTAGTGGGGGGTGAGCTTCTCCTGGAGCCTGGCGCGGATGAGGGTGAGGTCGATGGCGTCGTGGGCGTCCTGGGGAGGGGGAATCGAGGGGTCCCGGGGGGTGTGAGGGATCCTGGGGGTGGGGGTGAGGGGTCCCAGGGGGGTGTGAGGGGTCCCCGGGGTGGGGGGGGGGGGGTGTAAGGGATCCCGGGGGGGTGAGAGATCCCCGGGGTGGGGGTGAGGGATGCCCAGGGTCGGGGGGGGGAGTGTAAGAGATCCCGGGGGGTGAGGGATCCCCAGGGGTGTGAGAGATGCCCGGGGGGGTGTGAGGGATCCCAGGGGTGGGGGTGAGGGATCCCAGGGGGTGGGGGTGAGGGATGCCCAGGGGGTGGGGGGTCCCGGGGGGAAGGTGTGTGAGGGATCCCGGGGCTGGGAGGGGGTGAGGGAACCTGGGGCAGGGGGGGTGTGTGAGGGATACTGGGGGGAGAGGGTGAGGGATACTGGGGGGAGGGGGGTGAGGGATCCCAGGGTGGGGGGGTAAGGGATCCCGGGGGTGGGTGTGAGGGATCCCGGGGTGGGTGAGGGGTCCCAAGGGGGTGAGGGATCCCGGTGGGGGGTGTGAGGGATCCTGGGGGGGGTGAGGGGTCCCAAGGGGGTGAGGGATCCCGGGGGGGGTGTGAGGGATCCCAAGGGGGGGTGAGGGATCCCGGGGGGAGGGGTGAGGGATCCCGGGGGGAGGGGTGAGGGATCCCCCCCCACTTTGGATCCCGCACCCCAGGACTCACCAGGGAGCTGGACAGACGGTGGAGGGGCCGGCAAGGCTCGTGGCAGAGCAGCTCCAGCAGCACGTACTCGCATTTCTGTGGGGATTTGAAAGGATCCCTCGATCCCTTGCGGATCCCTGGGATCACCCCCCACCCCCCGATACACACCTGTTGGTCCAGGGGGCAAAGTTTGTGGGGTGGCCCCTCCTGGAAGCCGGCGGCGAGGTCCTCGTTGGGGGGTGGCAGGTCCTGGCACAGCAGACACCTCCACTCGGGGCTTGGTGGGAGCGGGAGAAGGGATCAGGGTGGAGGGATCGGGTTGAGGGATCAGGGTGTCCCCCCTCCCTCGCCGTTTGTCCCCTCTGGTGTGGGCAGAGCCCTCGGGCTTGAGGCCCGGAGCTCCCCAGGGGTGGGGGCTGCGATGGAGGGGGGAGAGCAGCTCCTCAGGGATCCAAGAGGTCCCAAGTGATCTGAGATCAAGGCGTGGGGATCAGGGCAGGAGATCCCCAAGGGATCTGGGTCTCTGTGTAGGTCCCCAGGTGGATTGAAGATCTACAAGGGATCCAGGAGGGTGAGGGATGGAGCAGTAGAGCCCCAGAGGTTCTCCCCCAGGATTTGGGATCACCAGGGAAGATCCCAAGGCAGATAAAGGGCCAGGAGATCCCAGAGGGTCTGGGCTGGAGAGCTGGATCCCTCCCCTGGATGGCAGAAAGCAGCCCCCCCCCCCAGGGCTGGACCTCCCCAAGGATCGAGATGGGATCTCCAGGTGGTCCCTGTGTGGATCCATGAGAGCTGGCCTGGTCCACGGGGATGGAAGATCCCAGGGGCAACAACCAGCAAATCCTGGGGATCTGGTAGCAACCAAGGACCAGAAAACCCAGGTGGCCACAACCCCCTCAGAGGAGGGATCAGCAGATCCCAAAAGACACCAGCAGATCTCAAGGGAGAGACACAGACTTGGGTCAAGTGGCTCCCAAAGCTCCAGTGGTGGCCAAGGACCTC
Source organism: Nyctibius grandis (assembly GCF_013368605.1). Lineage (NCBI taxonomy): Eukaryota > Metazoa > Chordata > Aves > Nyctibiiformes > Nyctibiidae > Nyctibius > Nyctibius grandis. The sequence goes on from NC_090693.1 coordinate 257,461, forward strand.
TGGGTTGGGGACCAACTGGATCTGGGGTGGGCAGACAGATCCCAGAGGCCAGGGATCACCCAAGGAATCTAGTGGGACTTCAGGATCCCCCCCCCAAGCAATCAGGGAGCAATTCCACCCCTGTCCTGGGACGAGGAAGCAGCAGATCCTACAGCAGAGGAGTAGATCCTGCGAGAGATCAGCAGATCCCAGGGATCTGGTGGCTCTGGGTGATCCCTGAAGATCGGGGGAGCAGCAGATCCCTGAGGATCCTCCCCCTGCCCACGATGCCAAGGGGCAGGAACCCCCAGCAAGGGGGATCCCAAGGGAGAGCAGAAGATCCCAAGGGAGAGATACGGACTCAGGTCAAGCACCAGTGGTGGCCAAGGACCTCTGGGTTGGGGACCAACTGGATCTGGGGTGGGCAGACAGATCCCAGAGGCCAGGGATCACCCAAGGAATCTAGTGGGACTTCAGGATCCCCCCCCCAAGCAATCAGGGACCAATTCCACCCCTGTCCTGGGACGAGAAAGCAGCAGATCCTACAGGAGAGGAGGAGATCCTGCGAGAGATCAGCAGATCCCAGGGATCTGGTGGCTCTGGGTGATCCCCAAAGATCCGGGGAGCAGCAGATCCCCGAGGATCCCCCCCCAGCAAGGGGGATCCCACAGGAGAGCAGAAGATCCCAAGAGATCAAGCAGTGCCAGAGGAGCCCCAAGGGGACAGGGAGGGCAGCGACCCTCAGGGACAAGAGATCAGCGGATCCCAGGGACGCGGGGGGACCTGGCGAGGTGACAAGGGCCAGCGGATCCCCAGGCTGCCCAGTAGATCCCAGGGGATCGGGCGTACCTGGGGACCTTGAGGAGGGCGGGGAGGTGACAATCGAGGTGGTAGCAGCGCTCGCAACGGTCACACATCACCACGGCGCCGGCCTGGCAGCAGACGCGGCAACAGGAGACGCCGGGACCTCGGGGGGGGGGTCCCGGGGGGACGGATCCCAACCCCAGCGAGGATCTGGTGGGTTCCGGCAGCCCGGAACGTTCCGGGACCAACCCCACGGGTTTGGTGTCCTGCGCGTCACCGATGGCGGCTTCTTGCTGCTCCTCCTGCGGGGGGGGGGGGGGGGGGGGGGGAGAGGGGGGGTGAGACAGAGGGACAGAGGTGGGGACAGGGGGACAGGGGAGCGCCCACCTTGATGGCGACGGGGGGGCTGGGCTGCGCCCCTCGCTCGATGATGATGAGGCTGAAATCTTCGGCCGAGGTGCCGGGGAAGACGCGGAAAACGGGGGGTTGCGCCGCCCCCGAGAGATCCAGGTCGAGGCGCTCGAGGCTGACGCGAGGGACCTTGCGGAGGAGGGCGCAGGCCGGACCCCCGGGGGGGCGGCTCCTGGGGTGGGGGAGGGGGAAATCAGGATGTTGGGGGACCCTCCTCAGCCCTCCTGGGGTGGTTTCTGTGGGATTTGGGGTGCTGGGGACCTCAGGGTGAGGGGGCCACCACCAGGGAGGGTCCCCAGCCACCCTGCAGCATGAAGGGGACAAGGGACAGGGGGACCCTGGTCACCCCCCTGGCACAGGGGGACCTGGTCACCCCACTGGTACAGGGGACAAGGTGAGGGGAGACCCCAGGAACAGAGTGACAGGGGACAGGGGAGTGTTGGGTACAGGGTGACAAGGGACAGGGGTCACAGCCACCCCGCTGGCACAGGGGGACAAGAAGGGGGGACCCCCAGAAACAGAGTGACAAGGGACAGGGGAGTGTTGGGTACAGGGTGACAAGGGACAGGGGGACCCTGGTCACCCCCTGGTACAGAGGGACAAGGTGGGGGGACCCCAGGAACAGAGTGACAAGGGACAGGGGAGTGTTGGGTACAGGGTGACAAGGGACAGAGGGGTCCTGGTCACCCCCTGGCACAGGGGGACCCCAGGCACCCCCCTAGTACAGGGGACAAGGTGGGGGGACCCCAGGAACAGAGTGACAAGGGACAGGGGAGTGTTGGGTACAGGGTGACAAGGGACAGGGGGACACTGGTCACCCCCTGGCACAGGGGGACAAGGTGAGGGGGGACCCCAGGAACAGAGTGACAAGGGACAGGGGAGTGCTGGGTACAGGGTGACAAGGGACAGAGGGGTCCAAATTACCCCCTTGGTACAGGGGACAAGGTGGGGGGACCCCAGAAACAGAGTGACAAGGGACAGGGGAGCGTTGGGTACAGGGTGACAAGGGACAGAGGGGTCCTGGTCACCCCCTGGCACAGGGGGACCCCAGGCACCCCCCTAGTACAGGGGACAAGGTGGGGGGACCCCAGAAACAGAGTGACAAGGGACAGGGGAGTGTTGGGTACAGGGTGACAAGGGACAGGGGTCACAGCCACCCCGCTGGCACAGGGGGACAAGAAGGGGGGACCCCCAGGAACAGAGTGACAGGGGACAGAGAAGTGCTGGGTACAGGGTGACAAGGGACAGGGGGACCCTGGTCACCCCCTGGTACAGGGGACAAGGTGGGGGGGACCCCAGAAACAGAGTGACAAGGGACAGGGGAGTGTTGGGTACAGGGTGACAAGGGACAGGGGCGTCCCAGTCACCTGTGGCTACTGGGGGACAAGGGACAGGGCTGTCCTGGTTGTCCCCAGGCCCAGGCTCCATCTTCCACCCCCTCAACTCGCTGTCGGTGTGGAGGTGCCTTAACCCCCCCCCCCGCCCCCCAACCCCCCTCGTTACCGCTTAACGAGCAGCTTCTTAACGAACTTCTCCTCCTCCCCAAGAGAATGAACGTGTCTCCTCCTGCATAACGAGGTCGTTAGGGCATCTTGGGAGGCCACCAGGCAGCCACCCTCCCCCCAAGCCACCAAATGAGGTCTCTCCCAGCTGGCAGACCCCCCAGGATGGAGTCCCACCACCCAGGGATGGCGACAGGGACACGGTGGCCCTGTCCCCTGTCCTCCCTGCCTGGGTATGGAGTGACAAGGGACACAGGGGACTGCGGTCACCGCGGGGTTTGAGGTGACAAGGTGGGGGGAACCCTAAGTATGGGGTGGAAGAGTGTCCCCCATGACAGGGGACATGGGGTGACAAGGGACAGGGACCCTGATGTGGGGTGAGGTCCCTGGTGTGAGGGGACAAGGGACAGGGTCCCTGGTGTGGGGTGAGGTCGCAGGATGGGGGTGACAAGGGACAGGGACCCTGGTGTGGGGTGAGGTCCCTGGTGTGGGGTGACAAGGGACAGGGTCCCTGGTGTGGGGTGAGGTCGCAGAATGGGGGTGACAAGGGACAGGGTCCCTGGTGTGGGGTGAGGTCCCAGGATGAGGGTGACAAGGGACACTGCTGTCTAAGCCACCCCTGGGGACAGCATGACAGGGGTCCCAGGTATGGGGTGACACCGAACAGCTACACAGGGGGTGTCCAAAGCCACCCCCCCTAAGGCACAAGGTGACAAGGGCCACCCAATCCCTGGGGACAAGGGACAGGGGTGTCCCCCCACACTCACCTCTTCACTTCTGTGACGGCGGCTTCGGGGGAGCCGTTGGCTGCTGTGAAAAAGCCACGTCAGGGGCCTTCGTCCCCACCCCTCATCCTCCTCCCATGTCACCCCCCGCCGTGTCACCCCCCTCCCCGTGTCACCCACTCACCGAGCTCACCACCCGTGTCCCCAGGGCTCTCGGCCGTCTGCGGGTGAAGGTGTGGGGGGGACAACTGGGGGCAGCCCAGACTCTCGCTTCCCAGGGGAAACTGAGGCAGGGGGGGCACCCCCAACCCCCCGCCACCGCTCTGGGGGACATCAGGGGTCCCTTGTCCCTTGTCAGTCGCCATCTGGGGTCCCACGGGGGACTTCAGGAGGAGCCCAGGGGTGTATTGTCCTTTGCTCACCACCGTGGCTTGGAGGGGACCCTGGAGAAGAGAGAGATTGAGGGGGGGGTGGCATTGCCAGGGAGGCACCCATGGGTGCGGGACCCCCCAGAAAATGTCCCCTGCCACCACCCGGAGGTACCTGCGAGGCGCCCACAGCCGGGCCGGGGCCACGGGGGCTGGTGGCCGGTGGCTGGGGGCTGGTGGCCAGCGGCTGGGGGCTCCGCTCTGAGATGATGGTGCCTGTGGAGGGAGGTGAGGGGTGTCGGGGGGGGGGGTCCAGGTGTCCCCAGGGTGTCCCCATGGGTGTCCCCTCACCGAAGGTCTCGGCGCTCTTGGTCCAGGCGTTGAGGTCCCACTGGAACTTCATGTCACCCTGCAGCTCCACGGGCTCCACGATGGCCTTGAGGGCGCGGTGGAGCTGGAAGCAGATCTGGGGGCAGGGGGGGGGGATTGTCACAACGTGGGGACCTCGGGGGGGGACGCGTGTGACAGTGTCCTGGGGGTGGCTGTCACAGTGAGGGGAGCCCAAGGGGACACGTGGCAACGTCCTAGAGACACCCACCATATCGTGGGGACACGGAGGGGACACATGGAAGCACCCTGGGGACACATGTCACAACGTGGGGAGCCCAAGGGGACACGTGGCAACGTCCTAGAGACACCCACCATATCGTGGGGACACGGAGGGGACACATGGCAGCATGTTGGGGACACTTGTCACATCACACAAACCCCAAGGGGACAGGGGGCAGCACCCTGGGGACACCCATCATATCACAGGGACCCCAAGGGGACACGTGGTAGCACCCTGGGGACACCTGTCACATCACAGGGACCCAAGGGGACATGTGGCAGCGTCCTAGAGACACCCACCATATCGTGGGGACACGGAGGGGACACATGGCAGCACCCTGGGGACACTTGTCACATCACACAGACCCCAAGGGGACATGTGGCAGCGTCCTAGAGACACCCACCATATCGTGGGGACACGGAGGGGACACATGGCAGCACCCTGGGGACACTTGTCACATCACACAGACCCCAAGGGGACATGTGGCAGCGTCCTAGAGACACCCACCATATCGTGGGGACACGGAGGGGACACATGGCAGCACCCTGGGGACACTTGTCACGTCACAGGGACCCAAGGGGACACGTGGCAGCACCCCAGAGACACCCATCATATCATGGGGACCCCGAGGGGACACATGGCAGCACCCTGGGGACACTTGTCACATCACAGGGACCCCGAGGGGACCCGATGTGACACCCATCACATCACAGGGACACTGAGGGGACCTGATGTGACACCCATCACATCACAGGGACCCCGAGGGGACCCGCTGTGACCATCCCCCTGGCAGGGTGGGCTCCCAGCACGTCCTTGGGTGCAGCACCCTGGAGGCAGCTGGGGACATGGGGCACCCTGGGGACAAACCCCACCTCAAGTGACCATCATCAGACCCCACTTTGTCCCACGTCCCCCCAGAACAGGGGACACCAGGGCGAGACACCGCCCAGCCCTGAGCTTGGCTTTGCTCTCCACCACCCAGGTCCCCAGCGGTCCCCAAGAGCAGAGTGACAGTGACGGGATGGGGACACCAATTGTCCCCATCTCAGGGGGGTTCCCTGGGGGTGTCTGGGAGCTCCTGGGTATCTCACCAGCTTCTTGGAGAGCAGCAGAGCGGTGCTGTTGTCACTCTCCAAGGCCCACGAGGCGAAGCGGAGGACGTGCTCCTGGTGTCGCTGAAGCTTGGTCATGGCCCAGTGTTGCCGTTCCAGCTTCTCCTGCTGCCCTTCCGTCACCCGCTGCGAGGAGGGGGGACAATGTCACCTCAGGGTAGAGGGATGGTGACAAGGGGGAAGGTGGTGGCACCGCGTCAGGCTCACCTGAGCATCGCTCACCAGCACCTTGCCGCGTTTGTTGAGCTCTTTCATGATCTGGAGGATGGCCATCTTGATGTCCACCTGCACCCGTTTCTGCACGTCCGTCACTTGGCGGATGCTGCCAGGAGAGAAGGGGGGAGGGGGGGTAAATCATGGAATCGGTTGGGTTGGAGAAGACCTTGAAGATCATCAAGTCCAACCATAACCCAGCACTGCCAAGGCCACCACTACCCCATAGCCCTCAGCACCACATCTCCATGGCTTTTAAATCCCTCCAGGGATGATGACTCCACCACTGCCCTGGGCAGCCTGTTCCAATGCTTGACAACCCTTTGGGTGAAGACATTTCTCCTGATCTCCAACCCAAACCTCTCCCGGTGCAACTTGAGGCCGTTTCCTCTTGTCCTACCACTTGGCAGAAGAGACCGACCCCCACCTCGCTACACACTCCTTTCAGGTAGTTGTAGAGAGCGAGAAGGTCTCCCCTCAGCCTCCTTTTCTCCAGACTAAACACCCCCAGGTCCCTCAGCTGCTCCTCAGAGGTTCTCCAGACCCTTCACCAGCTCCGTTGCCCTTCTCTGGACTCGCTCCAGCACCTCAAGGTCTTTCTTGAGTGAGAGGCCCAAAGCTGCACCCAGGATTCGAGGTGCGGCCTCACCAGTGCCGAGTCCACGGGGACAACCCCTGCCCTAGTCCTGCTGGCCACACTAGTGCTGACACAAGCCAGGATGCTGGTGGCCTTCTTGGCCACCCGGGCACACTGGTGGCTCATATTCACCAGCCATCAACCAACACCCCAGGTCCTTCTCCAGCCACTCTTCCCCCAGGCCTGGAGCGTTACAGGGGGTTGTTGTGCCCCAAGAGCAGGACCCAACACTTGGCCTTGTTGAACCTCATCCAACTGGCCTCGGTCGATCGATTGAACCTATCAAGATCCCTCTGTAGGGCCTTCCTGCCCTCCAGCAGATCAACACTCCCGCCCAACTTGGTGTCATCTGCGAACTTGCTGAGGGTGCGCTCGATCCCCCCGTCCGGATCGATAAAGATATTAAAGACATTATTAAAGATGTTCAAGATGTTCAAGATGTTCAAGATGTTCAAGATGTTCAAGATGTTCAAGATGTTCAAGATGTTCAAGATGTTCAAGATGTTCAAGGTGATGCTACTCAAGAAGATGATGGTGATGCTACTCAAGAAGATGATGGTGATGCTACTCAAGAAGATGATGGTGATGCTACTCAAGAAGATGATGGTGATGCTACTCAAGAAGATGATGGTGATGCTACTCAAGAAGATGATGGTGATGCTACTCAAGAAGATGATGGTGATGCTACTCAAGAAGATGATGGTGATGCTACTCAAGAAGACGGTGATGCTACTCAAGAAGACGGTGATGCTACTCAAGAAGACGGTGATGCTACTCAAGAAGACGATGATGCTACTCAAGAAGACGATGATGCTACTCAAGAAGACGATGATGCTACTCAAGAAGACGATGATGCTACTCAAGAAGACGATGATGCTACTCAAGATATTCAAGAGAACAGGTCCCAGTACCAAGCCCTGGGGAACCCCACTTGTGACCGGCCACCAACTGGATGTAACTCCATCCCCCACAACTCTTTGGGCCCGGCCATCCCGTCAGTTCTTTACCCAGCGAAGCGTATGCCCATCCAAGCCATGCGCAGTCAAGTTTCTCCAGGAAATACGCCCATCTGGGGCAAATAAACTCCCCCCCGGGGTGGGGGCAGATAATTTTCCCCCCTCGGGGTTTGGTGGGGGGCACGTACAAGGTGCGCACTTCCTTGGCGGAGCGCTGCAGGCTGGCGTGTTTGTCGCCCAAGCGTCTCACCAGCGTCGCCAACGTCTTGCGTTGGTTCCTCACGGCGTCCTCCAAAAATTGGTACCTGCAGGGAGGGGGGAGGGGGGAAAAGGGAGGTGCAGCGGGGTGAGGGGGGGCTGTGGACCCCAAAATACCTCAGTGGGTGCAGCCCCCTCCCACCAGTGACCCCAAAATAGCGCCCACTGAGACCCCCCCTGTCTCCTGGAGTCACTGGAGAAGCGACGTGACTGAGTTACCCGCTCAATGCTTCTCCACCTGCCTCGTTAAACTCGTTAGGCATTAATAACCTAATTAATTAGGGGCTGGCTAACACTCATCAGCCACAAAAGTTTCACTTAATTAGTTCTTTGCTTGAACTGCGTGAGATCTTTATGCATCAAAAATGCTTTTAATGTAACGAATCGATCAGGGAATCCGATAATCAGGTAATGAATTAAATTAGTTATCGATTACAGCAGGAAATTTAATCAGTCTGAGAGTAAAATCAGTCGGGTTTTAAAAAAAATCAACTGAAAATCCATGAAGATACTTTAAAAATCCTTAAAAATCCATAAGGATAAATTAAAAGTCCATAAAGATAAATTAAAAATCCAGAAAAATCCACAAAAATAAATTAAAAATCCACGAATTAAAAATCCATAAAAATCCACAAATTAAAAATCCATAAAAATCCACAAATTAAATCCATAAAAATCCATAAAAATAAATTAAAAATCCTGTAAAATCTATAAATTAAAATCCTGTAAAATCCATACAGATAAATTAAAATCCTGTAAAATCCATAAAAATCCATAAATTAAAATCCTTAAAAATCCATTAAAATCCATAAATTAAAATCCATAAAAATCCGTAAATTAAAAATCCATAAAAATCCATAAAGATAAATTAAAATCCATAAAATCCATAAAATCCATAAAAATAAATTAAAAATCCCATTTAAAATCCCATTTAAAATCCCATTTAAAATCCCATTTAAAATCCCATTTAAAATCCCATTTAAAATCCCATTTAAAATCCCATTTAAAATCCCATTTAAAATCCCATTTAAAATCCCATTTAAAATCCCATTTAAAATCAAGCTAATTGAAATAACTGAAAAACTAATTAGATTTTTCATGACTAGCAAATTACCGCCAAATTCCTTCAAACCGAAACGCAACTTCAGCTCCTCAAACCCACCAGTCCGCTAATTATCAAAATAATTAATCAGATAATCTGTTTAGTTAAAAACCAAAAATTAACTAAAATTAACACTCAGCTCCGTCAATCCGTTTAGTTGTTGGCCAACTAATGAGTTTGATTTTTAAAATCAATCACTAATTGATGAGAATAATCAGCCTGTAACTAATTTCAATAACTAATTAATCAGTTTAATTAATCAAATATTCATCAAAAACACATTTAAGGCGCCGCGGGGCCTCGCTGATGACATTTTCTGACAACTAATTTCTTCCTCATCTGCCTCGCCTCAAAACGCCGTTTTTAAGGGCTAACAAGCAGGATAATCGATTCAAGTGCTAATTAACCCTAATCAACTTTTAATCAGTTAATTACTGGTGGTCCTTGTGGGCGTTGAGCTGGCAGTCGCGGCAGGTGAGCGCGTCGCACGTGTCGCAGAAGATCACGAGGGGCTCGTGCTTGTGCACGGAGCAGTAGACGGCGCGCTCCTTCTCCTTCGCCTTGCCGCTGCCTGCGGGGAAACGCGGCGTGACGTCACCGTGACGTCATCATGACGTCATCGCGGCGTCACCGGCGCCAAACAGGCCCCGTTGGCGGAGTAGGTGTCACGGTGGGACGGGCACAAGCACCGTTGAGGCACCTTCGGATGCACCCGGAGATGCCACCTACGAGGTGGCCACCTCGGAAAGGGCGGTGAGAGAGCGGTGACAAGGACGCGGTGACACGGACGCGGTGACAAGGACGCGGTGACACGGACACACCTGCGGCCCGGACCGTGTGGTCCTTGGTGTACTTGACACGCTGGTGAGCCTCCACGCAGGTCTCGCAGAGCGGCTCCGAACACTCCACGCAGTAGCTGGTGGCCGGCGCGTTGTCCTCGCAGCTCGTGCAGCACTTGGTGGTGGGGGGGGGACACAAGAGACACGACATGGGGACACCGGGCCCCTGCTTCACCCTCATTAATCGTTAATTAAGCATTAAACGACGCGTTACCTGACCGGATCCCTGGCTGGTGGCAGCCGCCTCGGTCCCGTTGTCCCTCAGAAAGTAGTTCTCCACGACGTCCTTCAGGTGACACTGGTTTTTGCAGACGGGGCAGTCGACCACTGTGGGGACGGGGAGCGTCATGGGGGGGGCCCCAGGGTCACCCCAAACCCTGGTCACCACCGTTTGTCACTAGAGAGTCCCCTCACGGCTGCCGAAAAGGGGGTGGCTCGTTAGCGGGGTGGGCTGCTAACGAGCTTCGGCAGAGAAAGAAGAAACCGGGAGATCTTGGCTCCCAACGGTGACCTTGGAGACTCCAAATGTGGAGCCCCACCACGGCCCCCGGTGGCTGTCCCCTCCTCCTCCTCCTCCCAGCGCAGTGACAGTTGAGATGCCATCTCCCGCAGAGGATGTGGCGCTTTTGATCTCTCCAGAAGCTTCCCCGCCGAGGCAGAGGGCTACGGAGATGGCGACGAGGAGCCGCAGCAGAGGCAACCACCGGCAAGTCAGTGTCACCCCTGGGGTGGGACAACCCCATGGTGGGAAGGACGCAGGGGTCCCGGTGGGGTCACAGCAGTTGGGGGCTGCCCGCTGTGGTAAACTGGGGGGGGCACAAGGAGGCCGTCGAGCACGGGAAGCTTGAGGAGACCCCACGGGCCACTCCCCATCCAGCCAAAGCCCCACTCAGGAGCCCCTGGAGAAGCCAAGGGTGCTGATGGCACCTCCAGCTGCTTCACGCACGGGTCCGCTGGCACCCCTCAGCACAGCTCCGATCCCACAGCACCCTCAAAATGCCCTCACAGGCGCCCAGGCCCACCCTGATCCCTCCCTCAAACCCCCACAGATGGCCAGGACCACCCTGACCCCTCCTCACACCCACCCAGGCCCACCCTGATCCCTCCTCACAGGCACCCAGGCCCACCCTGACCCCTCTCACACCCGCCCAGGCCCACCCTGACCCCTCCTCACGGGCACCCAGCCCCACCCTGACCCCTCCTCATGGGCGCCCAAGCCCACCCTGATCCCTCCTCATGGGCGCCCAAGCCCACCCTGATCCCTCCTCACGGGCACCCAGGCCCACCCTGACCCCTCTCACACCCGCCCAAGCCCACCCTGATCCCTCCTCATGGGCGCCCAGGCCCACCCTGATCCCTCCTCACACCCGCCCAGGCCCACCCTGACCCCTCTCACACCCACCCAGGCCCACCCTGACCCCTCCTCACACCCACCCAGGCCCACCCTGACCCCTCCTCACGGGCACCCAGGCCCACCCTGACCCCTCTCACACCCACCCAGGCCCACCCTGATCCCTCCTCACACCCACCCAGGCCCACCCTGACCCCTCTCACACCCACCCAGGCCCACCCTGATCCCTCCTCATGGGCACCCAGGCCCACCCTGATCCCTCCTCACACCCACCCAGGCCCACCCTGACCCCTCCTCACACCCACCCAGGCCCACCCTGACCCCTCTCACACCCACCCAGGCCCACCCTGACCCCTCTCACACCCACCCAGGGCTCTTGGTGCCACCCTACCTGTCCGTAACCCCTCCCCGGCCTCTCACACCCCCTTGCCGGGCTCTCGCTCCCCTCAGCACCACCCTCCCGGTCACGGTCGTGCGCGGTTCCTCGCTTTAGCGGGGCCTCACACGGTCCTTTGACCCCGGTTAACACCCGCCGCCCCTCTCCGTTAAGCCGCCCCTGAGGTGCCTCAGCCGCCCCTCGCCTCACCTGGCTCCTCCGGGGCGGCGGCGGGGCTCGGCGCGGCCCTCAGACACTCCCGGCAAACCGAGTGGAGACAAGGCAACAACCGCGGTCCCCGCTCGCCCCTCAGCCGCTCCCGGCAAACGCCGCAACGCTCCAATAAGTCCAAAGAATCCGGTCGTTGCCCGGCGGGATCAGCCGCCTCCAGCTCCGGCCCCGACATGGCGGCCGCTGCCCCCCTCCTCAACGAGCCCCCCGCCGGCGGAGCGCGCAGCAGGCTCCTCCTCCTCCTCTGGGATCAGCCAATCAGCGCCTGCTGTGCGCCGAGAGGGGAGGGGACTAGGCGAGATTGACAGGGCGGGAAGCCAATGGGAGGTGGATGGGGAAGGCGGGACAGTAGCGAGGGGCGGGAAGGAGCCGCCAGTATGTGAGGCGCGTGGGGGGAGGAGTTAACAGAGAGCGGGCCAATCAGCTCACTCAGTGGGTGGAGGCCGCACCTTATTAAGCCAATAGGCATCTGGAGAGGGCGGACTGACAGCACATGGACCCAATCCGCTTCTTCCAAGCGCTCCACCCCCACGGTGGGAGGGCGAAAAGGGAAGCCGAAAGGGCCGGCAAGCGCTGGACCAACCAGCGGTCGAAACACTTCATGAAAGGCGGTGACTTTTAAGATGGACGTTGCGCTCAGCCAATCGGTCTCCACTGTTCTCGGGGAGGCGGGGCAGAAGCTCTGATCGACAGTTCAGCGAACCAATCACCTTTGCAAGCACCTCAACCATCCTTAGAGCAAGTCCGGAGTCACTCCGGTTCGTCCGCGGTGGGTGGAAGCACAGAGGGAGGGGAGGGGGCTGCGGGGCGGCCCGGGGCAAAGGGGGCTCCGCGCAAGGCTGGGGGGGAGGGAGGACTCAGACCGGGTGCTGATGGTGGCCTAGGGCTGGGCCTGGGGCAAGGAGCTGCTCAAGGGCTGGGCTTGGGCCTGGGGTAAGGCTGGTTCTGGACACGGCTCCGGCCTCGTCACACACCAGTGGGGACACAAGTGGCTCTAGGGGACACCGAAACGGGAACCGGGTGTCACCGAATCCATCACCAGGACCCCAAAGAGCCACAAAATACGGACACAGGGAATCCCCTTAACTCTGCCCGTCATGATGGGGACGTCAGGGAGCCACCGCCAGCGCTCTGGCCTTGTCACATGCACATGGGGACACAAGTGGCTCTTGGGGACACCGAAACGGGTGTTGGGTGTCACCAAATCCGTCACCAAGAACCCCAGAATATGGACCACAGGAATCCCCTTAACTCTGCTGGTCATGATGGGGACATCAGTGAGCCACCGCCACCCCTCTGGCCTTGACACACGCGCATGCGGACACAAGTAGCTCTTGGGGACACCGAAACGGGAACCTGGTGTCACCGAATCCATCATCAGGACCCCAAAGAATCCCAGAATATGGACATGAGGAATCCCCTTAACTCCCCATCGTGATGGGGACGTCAAGGAGCCACCGCCAGCGCTCCGGCCTTGTCACACACACGTGGGGACACAAGTGGCTCTTGGGGACACCGAAACGGGTGTTGGGTGTCACCAAATCCATCACCGAGAACCCCGAATCCGGCATCGAGGGGGTTAATACCATCGAATCGCGGTCCTCCGAGCGGCGCGGAGCAGCCCCGAGCGGAGCCTGAGCGCTCCCGGGGACGGGGGCGGGGGGCGGCAGCGGCGGCTCCTCGGTGGTCAGGTGAGGTGGGGGGGGGCACCCCGGGACCGGCTCGGACCCCCCCTGCACCCCCCTCCCGAGCACCCCCCGGTCCCATGGGTGAACCTCCCATGTCACCCCTGTCCCCTCCCCACCCCGCTCACCCCTTTTGGGGTCCCCCCCTTCACCCTCGGTGCACCCCCATAGTGACCCCCCCCAAGGTCCCCCTTGTCCCCCCCCACCCAGGTGACCCCCCAGGGCTCCCCCCAGTCTCTTCAGCCCCGGCAGAGGGTGCCCTCCCCACCCCAGACACCTGGGTCCTCTTTTTGGGGGGGTCTGGGTGCTCACCCCCCACCCTGTGTCTCCCCACAGGCCATGGAGCCCCCAGAGGAGCCACCCAGTGACTGGGACGGGGATGGGGGGACAAGACCCGGCGCCCACAGAGGTGAGCCCAGACGGGGAGTGGGGGACAGAGGGGGCACCGCAAAGCATCATGGGACAGAGGAGGGGTCTGAAGCAGGTCTAACACCAACCAAAGCAGGTCCATCTCATCCAAGTTCCTCACGGCTCCTCCCAGTGAAGTCTGAGGAACCTCCAAGGATGGAGACCCTCCAAGGATGGAGACCCACCACATCACTGGGTCTCTTCCCCAGCTCCATCCCACCAGGGTAGGGGGGACACAGAGGATTTCTAAGGGGTCTTTGCTCCAACACAGGTCCATCCATGACCTCCATGTTCCTCCGGTCCATCTCCAAATGAGATTTGGGACAGAGGAGGGGTCTGAAGCAGGTCTAACACCAACCAAAGCAGGTCCATCTCATCCAGGTTCCTCACGGCTCCTCCCAGTGAAGTCTGAGGAACCTCCAAGGATGGAGACCCTCCAAGGATGGAGACCCACCACATCACTGGGTCTCTTCCCCAGCTCCATCCCACCAGGGTAGGGGGGACACAGAGGATTTCTAAGGGGTCTTTGCTCCAACCCAGGTCCGTTCATGACCTCCATGTTCCTCCTGGCCATCTCCAAACGAGATTTGGGTCTGAGAGGCCACCATATGGCTTGGGAAGCAATTTGGGAGATCCTGGGGGGGACAGTGAGGGAGATCAAGGGGTGATTTGGGAGCTCAGGGGTGATTTGGGAATTCCAGGGATCAATTTGGGACACTGGGGGCAATTAAGAAGCTCGGGGAGGGCAATTAGGGATCCCCATGGTGACGTCCATCTCCATGTCCCCATAGGCACCATGAAGTCCCCAGAGACGGACACCCCCAAGAGCCTGGTGACGTCGCCACCGCTTCCCCCGTCACCCAGCCTGGGCTGGCCCTGGGGGCTGCCCCCCACATGCCCCCTGGGTACCCGGAAGCCCTACAAGTGTGGTGCCTGCGCCAAGAGCTTCACCCAGAACTCCAACCTCCTGCAGCACCAGCGCACCCACACCGGTGAGAAGCCCTACCGCTGCCCCGACTGCCCCAAGACCTTCAGCCGTGGCTCCCACCTCGCTCGCCACCGCCGCCTCCATGCAGCTGAGCAGGTGCCTGGTCTGGCCCTGGCCCACCAAGGGCTCTGAGAGGCTTCCCAAGGAGAGGGGAGGAGGTGGTGGAGCAGATGATGGTGCTTCTGTGGTGGCCACAGGGATGTGGTTTGCCCGGCTGGTGCCCATCGTCAACAGAAGGAGTCATGGAGGATCCATGACATGGTCAATGGCTGCTACAACCCTTCTGTGGCGGCCACAGGGATGTGGTTTGCCCTGCTGGTGCCCATCATCAACAGAAAGGTCATGGAGGATCCATGACATGGTCAATGGCTGCTGCAGCCCTTCTGTGGTGGCCACAGGGATGTGGTTTGCCCTGCTGGTGCCCATCGTCAACAAGAGGATTCACGGAGGATCCATGACATGGTCAATGGCTGCTACAGCCCTTCTGTGGTGGCCATGGGGATGTGGTTTGCCCGGCTGGTGCCCATCATCAACAGAAAGGTCATGGAGGATCTGTGACATGGTCAATGGCTGCTGCAGCCCTTCTGTGGTGGCCACAGGGATGTGGTTTGCCCTGCTGGTGCCCATCGTCAACAGAAGGAGTCATGGAGGATCCATGACATGGTCAATGGCTGCTACAACCCTTCTGTGGTGGCCACAGGGATGTGGTTTGCCCTGCTGGTGCCCATCATCAACAGAAAGGTCATGGAGGATCCATGACATGGTCAATGGCTGCTGCAGCCCTTCTGTGGTGGCCACGGGGATGTGGTGTGCCCTGCTGGTGCCCATCATCAACAGAAAGGTCATGGAGGATCCATGACATGGTCAATGGCTGCTACAACCGTTCTGTGGTTTGCCCTGCTGGTGCCCATCGTCAACAGAAGGAGTCATGGAGGATCCATGACATGGTGAATGGCTGCTACAACCCTTCTGTGGTGGCCATGGGGATGTGGTGTGCCCTGCTGGTGCCCATCATCAACAGAAAGGTCATGGAGGATCCATGACATGGTCAATGGCTGCTACAACCCTTCTGTGGTGGCCACGGGGATGTGGTTTGCCCTGCTGGTGCCCATCATCAACAGAAAGGTCATGGAGGATCCATGACATGGTCAATGGCTGCTACAACCGTTCTGTGGTGGCCACAGGGATGTGGTTTGCCCGGCTGGTGCCCATTGTAAACAGGAGGATTCATGGAGGATCCATGACATGGTCAATGGCTGCTACAACCCTTCTGTGGTGGCCATGGGGATGTGGTGTGCCCTGCTGGTGCCCATCATCAACAGAAAGGTCATGGAGGATCCATGACATGGTCAATGGCTGCTACAACCGTTCTGTGGTGGCCACAGGGATGTGGTTTGCCCGGCTGGTGCCCATCGTAAACAAGAGGATTCACGGAGGATCCATGACATGGTCAATGGCTGCTACAGCCCTTCTGTGGTGGCCACAAGGACATGGTTTGGCCCCGTTGGCGCCCATCGTCAATACAAAGACTTCAGGAAGATCCATGATGTGGCCAGTGGCTGCTACAGCCATTCCGTGGTGGCCACGGGGACGTAGTTTGGCCCACTGGCACTCATCATCAATGTAAATGACTTTGGGAGGACCCATGATGTGGTCAATGACTCTGTGACCCTTCTGTGGTGGCACGGGGACATGGCTTGGCTCCATCAATGCCCATTGTTGGCTTGTGGGGAACCCATGTAGGCAAAAAGCCATGGGTCTGGGGACAAATGTGGACACAAGGACTTGGGGAGGACTCATGATGTGGCCAACGGCTACCGCAGCCCTTCTGTGGTAGCCATGGGGATGTGGTTTGGCCTTTTTTGGTGCCCATCACCAATGCAAAGGCTTGGGAAGGGTCCATGACTTGGCCAATGGCTACTACAGCCCTTTTGTGGTGGCCTCAGAGATGTGGTTTGACCCCACTGGTGCCCATTGTCAACACGAGGACTTGGGAAGGGCCCATGATGTGGCCAATGGGGATGTGGTTTTGCCCCACTGGTGTCTCCCATTGGCTCATGGAGAAGCCATGTCGCCAAAAAGAGATGGCACTGGGGTTGAAGGTGACACGAAGACTTGGGGAGGACCCATGACATGGCCCAATGGCTACTACAGCTAGTCTGTAGTGGCCATGGGCATGTAGTTTGGTCCCACTGGCATCTGTCATTATCACAAAGACTTGGGGAGGTCCCATGATGTGGCCAACTGCTACTGTGGCCCTTCCGTGGTGGCCACGTGCCCACGGTTGGTACCCACCATTCAGTAGGTGAGCAGTGAGGAGGGGGGAGAATTTTTAGGGACAAAAATGGCAATAACAGCACTCCAAGAGTCCTTAAACCCCACGTGTTGATTTCCACCACCCGCCCGCACCACCAAGTCTCTTTAACCGCCCCCACCACCGTGGTTTGGGGGACGGAAACCATGTCACCAGGAGAGGACAAATGGGACGGACCCCATCTCCCTCCGTCTGTCCATCCAGGGCGTTAAACCCGTGGCTGGTGTGGGGTCAAAGTCCTCCAGGTTTCACCCCAGGGTGCTCATCCATGGGCACAGGAGAGCCCCACAGCTCACCCCCGAGGCGGTTCAGGGGTGACAGAGACCCCCCCGGGGCACCCTCACGCCGTGTGAGCAGGGCCGGCACCCGCAGCCTCAGCACCTGCCCATGTTGCCAGCCCAGCTTCAGGTGGTGGTGGCCCCGGCGGTGGCCCCGGCGGTGGCACGGGGTGGGTGGCAGCGGCATGGCGCTCGAGGAGGGTGCGGTGCGAGAAGCCCTTGGTGCAGAGGCGGCACTGGAAGCGCTCGGGGCGGTGGGTGCGCATGTGGACGTTGAGGGAGCTCTTTTGGGTGAAGCGTTTGCAGCAGACGCCGCACTGGAAGGCGCGGACGCCCGTGTGGGTCACCATGTGCTTCAGCAGGTAGTCACGGAGTGAGAAGGAGCGCCAGCAGATGGAGCACTGGTGGGGCTTCTCACCTACAGAGAGACAAACGTGGGTCAACCTGGATGAATACGGGTCAACAGGGATCAGTGCGGGTCAACATGGATCGATACAGGTCAACATGGGTCAACATGGATTGATACAGGTCAACATGGATCAACATGGATCAATACAGGTCAACATGGGTCAATATGGATTGATACAGGTCAACAGGGAGCAACATGGAGCAACATAGGTTGACGGGTCAACGTGAATCAACATGGATCAATACAGGTCAACATGGAGCAACATGGATCAATACAGGTCAACGTGGGTCAACATGGATCAATACAGGTCAACATGGAGCAACATGGAGCATTGATAAGGGTTAACTTGGATCAACGTGGGTCAACATGGATCAATACAGATCAACATGGAGCAACATGGAGCAACACAGGTCAACAGGGGTCAACATGGATGGATACAGGTAACAGGGAACAACACGGAGCAACACAGGTTGACGGAGGTCAACATGAGTCAACATGGATCAATACAGGTCACCATGGAGCAACATGGAGCATTGATGAGGGTTAACTTGGATCAACGTGGGTCAACATGGATCAATACCGGTCACGATGGAGCAACACAGGTTCACAGTGGTCAACATGGATCAACATGGATCAATACAGGTCAACATGGAGCAACATGGAGCATTGATGAGGGTTAACTTGGATCAACGTGGGTCAACATGGATCAATACAGGTCAACATGGAGCAACATGGAGCATTGATGAGGGTTAACTTGCATCAACGTGGGTCAACATGGATCAATACAGGTCAACATGGAGCAACATGGAGCAAGACAGGTTGATGGGGGTCAACATCAGTCAACATGGATTAATACAGGTCACCATGGAGCAACACAGGTTGACAGGGGTCAACATGGATCAATACAGGTCAACATGGATCAACATGGATCAATATGGGTCAACATGGAGCAACATGAAGTATTGATGAGGGTTAACTTGCATCAATGTGGGTCAACATGGATCAATACAGGTCACCATGGAGCAACAGAGGTTGGCAGGTCAACATGGATCAACATGGATCAATATGGGTCAACATGGAGCATTGATGAGGGTTAACTTGTATCAACACAGGTCAACATGGATCAATACAGGTCAACATGGAGCAACACAGGTCAACAGGGGTCAACATGGATGGATACAGGTCAACAGGGAATAACACGGAGCAACACAGGTTGATGGGGGTCAACATGGATCAATACAGGTCAACATGGAGCAACATGGAGCATTGATGAGGGTTAACTTGGATCAACATGGGTCAACATGGATCAATACAGGTCAACACGGAGCAACATGGAGCAACACAGGTCGACAGCGGTCAACATGGGTCAACATGGATCAATACAGGTCACCATGGAGCAACACAGGTTGACAGGGGTCAACATGGATGTATACAGGTCAACAGGGAGCAACACAGAGCAACACAGGTTGACGTGTCAACATGAGTCAACATGGATCAATACAGGTCACCATGGAGCAACATGGAGCATTAATGAGGGTTAACTTAGATCAGTGTGGGTCAACATGGATCAACATGGGTCAACATGGATCAATACAGGTCAACATGGAGCAACATAGAGCAACACAGGTCGACAGGGGTCAACATGGATGGATACAAGTCAACAGGGAGCAACATGGAGCAACACAGGTTGACAGGAGTCAACATGAGTCAACATGGATCAATACAGGTCACCATGGAGCAACACAGGTTCACAGTGGTCAACATGGATCAACATGGATCAATATGGGTCAACATGGAGCAACATGGAGCATTGATGAGGGTTAACTTGGATCAACGTGGGTCAACATGGATCAATACAGGTCAACATGGAGCAACATGGAGCAACACAGGTCAACAGGTAACAACACGGAGCAACACAGGTTGACAGGGGTCAACATGAGTCAACATGGATCAATACAGGTCACCATGCAGTAACATGGAGCATTGATGAGAGTTAACTTGGATCAACGTGGGTCAACATGAATCAATACAGGTCAACATGGAGCAACACAGGTTGACAGGGGTCAACATGGATCAATAGAGGTCAACATGGATCAACATGGAGCACTGATGAGGGTTAACTTCGATCAACGTGGGTCAACATGGATCAATACAGGTCAACATGGAGCAACATGGAGCAACACCGGTCGACAGGGGTCAACATGGGTCACCATGGAGCAACACAGGTTGACAGTGGTCAACATGGATCAACATGGATCAATACAGGTCACCATGGAGCAACACAGGTTGACAGTGGTCAACATGGATCAACATGGGTCAATATGGGTCAACATGGAGCAACATGGAGCAACACAGGTCAACGGGGTCAACATGGATGGATACAGGTCAACAGGGAATAACACGGAGCAACACAGGTTGATGGGTCAACATGAGTCAACATGGATCAATACAGGTCACCATGGAGCAACACAGGTTGACAGGGGTCAACATGGATCAATACAGGTCAACATGGATCAACATGGAGCATTGATAAGGGTTAACTTGGATCAACGTGGGTCAACATGGATCAATACAGGTCAACATGGAGTAACATGGAGCAACACAGGTCGACAGCGGTCAACATGGGTCAACATGGATCAATACTGGTCACCATGGAGCAACACAGGATGACAGGGGTCAACATGGATTGATACAGGTCAACAGGGAGCAACACGGAGCAACACAGGTTGACGTGTCAACATGAGTCAACATGGATCAATACAGATCACCATGGAGCAACACAGGTTGGCAGGTCAACATGGATCAACATGGATCAATATGGGACAACATGGAGCAACATGGAGCATTGATGAGGGTTAACTTGGATCAACGTGGGTCAACATGAATCAATACAGGTCAACATGGAGCAACACAGGTTGACAGTGGTCAACATGGATCAACATGGATAAATACAGGTCAACATGGAGCAACACAGGTTGACAGGGGTCAACATGGATGTATACAGGTCAACATGGAGCAACACAGAGCAACACAGGTTGATGTGTCAACATGGATCAACACAGATCACCATGGAGCAACACAGGTTGGCAGGTCAACATGGATCAACATGGATCAATACAGGTCACCATGGACCAACATGGAGCATCGATAAGGGTTAACTTGCATTAGCGTGGGTCAACATGGATCAATACAGGTCAACATGGAGCAACATGGAGCAACACAGGTCGACAGGGGTCAACATGGACGGATACAGGTCAACAGGGCGCAACATGGAGCACCACAGGTTGACAGGGGCCAACATGAGTCAACATGGATCAATACAGGTCAACGTGGAGCAATATGGAGCAACACAGGTTGTCAGGTCACCATGGGTCAACATGAATCAATACAGGTCAACACGGATCAACATGGAGCAACACAAGTTAATGGGTCAGCATGGGTCAACATGGGTCAGCATGAATCAACACGTCAACATGGATCGACACAGGTCAACATGGATCAACACAGATAATCATGGGTCAACACAGGTAACATGAAGTGACATGGGTGAACATGGACCAACATAGGTCAACACAGATCAACGTGGGTCAACACAGATCAGCATGGGTCAATGGGGTTCCAGAAGTCAACGTGGATCAACTTAGGTCAACACAGGTCAACATGGGTCAGCAGATCAACATGGGTCAAAATGGAGCAACACCGAGCGACGTGGATCAACATGGGTGAATGTGGAGCAACACAGGTCAACATGGAGCAACACGGACTAACACGGGTCACTGGATTAACAAAGCAACATGGATCAACATGGGTCAACACAGATTGGCATGCGTCAACACTGATCAACACAGGTCAAAATGGGTCAACACAGGTCAACACTGGATCAACATGGGACAACATGGATCAACACAGGCCTACATAGGTCAAAATGGAGCAACACAGAGCGACATGGGTCAGCATAGATCAACAGGGGTCAACACGGGTCAACATTGGTTGGCACAGGTAAACACGGGTCAACGGGGATCAACAGAGCAACACGGGTCAACACAAGACAATGGAGATCAACATGGGCAACATGGGTCACCACAGACGGACATGGGTCACCACATAGTGACATGGGTCAACACTGATCAACATGGAGCAATGGATGTCAACATGGAGCAACACAGAGCAACATGTGCCAACACGGAGCAACAAACATGGATCAACACTAGATCAACACAGGTCACCACAGACGGATGTGGGTCACCACACAGTGACATGGGTCTACATGAGTCAACACAGAGTGACACAGGTCAACACCGATCACATGGAGCAACACATGTCAACATGGATCAGCACAGAGCAACATGTACCAACATGGATTGACATGGAGTGACACTTGGTGAACACTTTGTCAACATGGATCAACATGGGTCAACACAGACTGACATGGGTCAACACTAATCAACACGGAGCAACCCATGTCAACATGGATCAACTGAGAGCAACATGTGCAAACATGGATTGACATCAAGCAACACGGGTTGGTCAACATGGGTCAACATGGGTGAACACAGGTCAACACTGATCCCATGGAGCAACACATGGCAACATGGAACAACACTGATCAACACGGGTCACCACAGACTGATGTGGGTCACCACACAGTGACATGGGTCTACATGAGTCAACACAGAGTGACACAGGTCAACACTGATCAACGTGGAGCAACACGTCAACATGGAGCAACACAGAGCAACATGTGTCAACATGGATTGACATGGAGCAACATGGGTCAACACAGGCCAACATCCCCCTGTCCCCACCCCTCCACACCCCCTCCCTCAGCGTCACCACCCCAATGTCCCTGTCACCTCACTGTCCCCCCAACATCCCTCAAGTCCCAACATCTCCCCACCCTTCCATGTCCCCACCTCCCCCACCGTGTCCCCCACAACCAGCCCCGCAGCCCCCCCAGGGAGCCGCGTGAGCCCCGTGTCACCGTCCCCCATCCCATGTCCCCACCGTGTCCCCTCACCGGAGTGGATGAACATGTGTTTGGTGTAGTTCTTGCGGGAGCTGAAGGTCTTCTGGCAGTGCCCGCACTGGTAGGAGGGCTCGGGACACCGCGACGGGCCGGGCTGGGGCACCTCGGGGACCGAGGTGACACCTCCTCCACTCAGCCCCACCTCCACGCCCCCCTCGTAGAGCGGCGGCGGCGCGAAGCCAAAACCGTTCCCCCCCGTCACCACCTTGGCCCCGAACGCCGGCGCCCGCCCCGGCGCCTCCAGGCTACAGTCGGGCCCGAACTTGCCCCCGTCCTCGCCGGGCCACGGTGGCAAGAAGGCGTCGGTGAAGACCTCGGCGGCGCCGAAGAACGGCGGCTCTTCGGCGGCGAAGGGCGGGGGGACAAAACCGTCGTCACCGGCGATGGCGGCGCCTCCTCCTGCTTCTTCTTCCTCTTCTTCCTCCTCCTTGACCGGCAGTTGGAGACGCAACGGTTGCCGTTGCTTCCGGCTGTGGCAACTCAACGGCGGCTCGGCCGACCCGAAGCGGACGTCGGGTTCCGGCACCACCGGGAGCTTGTGACGGAGATCGGCGGGTGCCGGGGTGACGTCGGGGCGCGGCGGGCGGGTGGGAGGGGCCAAGGCCTTGGGCCCGCGGCTCTGGGAGATGATTTGGGTGCACTCATCGATGACCGTCTTGATCTGAAGGATGGAGGCAGCGGTGAGGATCTGCAGAGCTTCCGATTGGGCCACCACCAAACAACCGCTGTACATGAACTCTACCAGTTGCCGTACGGCTCCGCTGGGGACAACGGGTGGCACCTCGATGGCCGAGTGACCTAAAAGCAGCTTGTCATGGAAGAAGGGGCTACCGGCGGCCAGGACGCAGCGGTGGGCCCGTAAGGTGGCCTCACGGATACGAACCGTCACGTCGCAGAAATGGCCGCCCAAGCGTTGGCCGTTGAGGGTCTCCAAGAGCGAACGGCTGAAGTTCTGGAGATGGATGTAGTGGACCGCCTCCGCCATGGCCGCGGGGACGAGCGCCAGCGGGGACCGGGGTCGTCAGCGAAGGTCTGGAGATACCTGAGAGAAGAGCAATAGGGTTTGGGGACATCATATGGGGTGTCACCAGGGGCTGGGGACATCAAGGTGGGGTGGAGAAGCCACCAGGGCATCACCATGGTCTTGGGACACCATTGAGAATATCCCCAGTGGACATTAAGGACACAGCTGAGGACATCAGCGTGGTGTGGAGAAGCCACCAGGGTTTCACCAGGGGTTGGGGACACCTTATGGGATGTCACCAGGGCTGGAGACATCTACGTGGTGTGGAGAAGCCACCAAGCCATTAGCAGGACCTGGGGACACCACTGAGGACGTCCCCAGGGGGCATTAAAGACACAGCGGCAGACATCAACATGGTGTGGAGAAGCCACCAGGGTATCACCAGGGGTTGGGGACACCTTATGGGATGTCACCAGGGCTGGAGACATCTACGTGGTGTGGAGAAGCCACCAAGCCATTAGCAGGACCTGGGGACACCACTGAGGACGTCCCCAGGGGGCATGAAGGACACAGCTGGGGACATCAACATGGTGTGGAGAAGCCACCAGGGCGTCACCAGGAGTTGGGGACATCTCCACACCAGGGCGTCACCAGAGTATGGGGATGTCAACGTGGTGTGGAGAAGCCACCAGGGTATCACCAGGGGCTGGGGACACCTTATGGGATGTCACCATGGGCTGGGGACATGGACGTGGAGATGCCACCAGGGTATCACCAGGGTCTTGGGACACCACTGAGGACATCTCCAGGGGACACTAAGGACACAACTGGGGACATCAACATGGTGTGGAGAAGCCACCAGGGTGTCACCAGGGGTTGGGGACAGTTTGTGGGATGTCACCATGGGTTGGGGACATCTACGTGGTGTGGAGATGCCACCAGAGCATCACCAGGGTCTTGGGACACCCTGTGTGACGGCACCACGGGATGGGGACATGGTTGGGGACATTGACATGGGCTTGGGGACACCTGGGGGGACACCACCGGGGGCTGGGAAGACCCTGTGGGGTGTCACCAGGGGGTTGGGGACATCCATGTGGGGTGGGGGACGCCACCAGGACGTCACGAGGAGCCTGGGGACAGCGCTGATGACGTCACAAGGGGCCGGGGACAGCGCTGATGACGTCATGGAGGCTCGGGGACACCTTATAGGGCGTCACCGAGGGCCGGGGCCACCTCAAGGGACGTCACCGGGGTGTGACGTCACCGGGGTGCGGTGACACCCCCCCACCCCAAAGAGACTCAGGGGGCGGGGCCGGGGGGCGGGGCGGGGCGGGGGGGCGTGGCCGCGGGGCGGGGGCGGGGCCGCGGGGCGGGGGCGGGGCCGCACTCACCTCCGCGCCCGCCGGAACCGCCGCCGGCTCCCACACCCGGAAGCGCCTTCGCCGCCGCTTCCGGTAGCTCCGCACGTCACTTCCGGGGCCAGAAGCGGAAGTGAGCGGGGACCATAGAGACGGGGAGTGGCATCGCCCCCCACCCCCCACCCCCCCCCCCCGCACCATAGAGATGGGGCGGGAGCGGCCACGGCCCTCGCAGCGCCGCGTAGGGGGCGGGCGGGGTTCCCTGTGGGGCGGCCGGGCCCTATAGACCCCATAGGGACCCCCCCGGGCCGGGATCCCCTGTAGACCCCCATGGGGGCCCCTATAGTGCTACGTTACCCTATAGACCCCATAGGGACCCCCGTAGGGCTGGATCCCCTGTAGACCCCCATGGGGGCCCCTATAGTGCTACGTCACCCTATAGACCCCATAGGGAGCCCCATAGGGTTGGGAGCCCCTATAGACCCCATAGGGACCCCCATAGGGCTGGATCCCCTGTAGACCCCCATCTGGACCCTCATTGGGCTGCAGTCCCCTATAGACCTCCATAGGAGCCCCCTGGGGCCGGGATCCCCCATAGACCCCCATAGGGGCTCCTATAGTGCTACGATACCCTATAGACCCCATAGGGAGCCACGTAGGGTTGGGAGCCCCCATAGACACCCATAGGGGCCCCTATTGGGCTGCAGTCCCCTATAGACGCCCATCTGGACCCTCATTGGGCTGCAGTCCCCTATAGACCCCCACAGGGACCCCCCCTGGGGCTGGGATCAACCATAGACCCCCATAGGGGCCCCTATAGTGCTACATTACCCTATAGACCCCATAGGGAGCCCCATAGGGCTGGATCCCCTATAGACCCCCATAGGGACCCCCATAGGGCTACGATACCCTATAGACCCCATAGGGAGCCCCATAGGGCTGGATCCCCTATAGACCCCCATAGGGACCCCCATAGGGCTGGATCCCCTATAGACCCCCATAGGGACCCCCACAGGGCTACGATACCCTATAGACCCCATAGGGACCCCCATAGGGCTGGATCCCCTATAGACCCCCATAGGGACCCCCATAGGGCTGGATCCCCTATAGACCCCCATAGGGACCCCCATAGGGCTACGATACCCTATAGACCCCATAGGGAGCCCCATAGGGCTGGATCCCCTATAGACCCCCATAGGGACCCCCACAGGGCTACGATACCCTATAGACCCCCATAGGGACCCCCCTGGGGCCGGGATCCCCCCTAGACCCCCATAGGGGCTCCTATAGTGCTACGATACCCTATAGACCCCATAGGGACCCCCATAGGGCTGGATCCCCTATAGACCCCCATAGGGACCCCCATAGGGCTGGATCCCCTATAGACCCCCATAGGGACCCCCATAGGTCTGGATCCCCTATAGACCCCATAGGGACCCCCATAGGGCTGGATCCCCTATAGACCCCCATCACGGGCTCAGGGATCCCCTATAGACCCCTATAGGGACCTCTATGGGCCCATGTTGACCTGTGTTGGCCCGTGTCAACCCATCTCACTCCATATTGACCCGGGTCAAACTGTGTTGACCCATGTTTGGTGACCCATGTTGGCCCGTGTCAGTCCGTGTTGACCCATGTTTTGTGACCCATATGTTGACCCACATCGATCCATGTTGATCTATGTTGACCCATGTCACTCCGTGTTGCTCCATTTTGGCCCATGTAGACCTGTGTTGATCCGTGTTGACCCGTGTCAATCTGTGTTGACCTGTGTTGATCCAGTGCTGATCTGGGTTGACCCATGTTTTTTGACCTGTGTTGGCCCATGTTGGCCCATGTCACTCCATGTTGACCCGTGTCAATCTGTGTTGACCCACATTGATCCGTGTTGACCCACATTGATCCATGTTGACCCGTGTTCACCTGCACTCGTCCCTGCTCACCCGTGTTGCTGTTGATCTCTGTTGACATGACTTGACCCATGTTGGCCCATGTTGGCCCGTGTCAGTCCACGTTGACCCATGTTTCATGACCCGTGTTGACCCATATGTTGACCCACATTGATCCACGTTGATCCATGTTGACCCATGTCACTCTGTGTTGCTCCATTTTGACCCATGTTGCCCTGTGTTGACCCATGTTGCCCTGTGCTGACCCATGTAGACCCGTGCTGATCCATGTTGACCCGTGTCACTCCATGTTGACCCGTGTCAATCTGTGTTGCCCCACATTGATGCAGTGTTGAACCTTGTTGACCCATGTTTGTTGACCCGTGTTGACCCATGTTGCTCTGTACTGATCCATGTTGACCCATGTTGATGCACGTCACTCCGTGTTGCTCCATTTTGACCCATGTAGACCTGTGTTGATCCATGTTGACCCGTGTCAATCTGTGTTGCCCCACATTGATGCAGTGTTGAACCTTGTTGACCCATTTTTGTTGACCCGTGTTGACCCATGTTGCTCTGTACTGATCCATGTTGACCCATGTTGACGCACGTCACTCCGTGTTGCTCCATTTTGACCCATGTAGACCTGTGTTGATCCATGTTGACCCATGTCAATCTGTGTTGACCCATGTTGATCCAGTGTTGATCTCTGTTGACCCACACATGTTCTTTGACCCGTGTTGGCCTGTCTTGGCCCATGTCACTCCATGTTGACCCACGTCAATCTGTGCTGACCCACATTGATCCATGTTGACCCGTGTTCACCTGCGCTCATCCCTGCTGACCTGTGTTGCTCCCCATTGACCTGACTTGACCCATGTTGCTCTGTATTGACCCATGTTGACCCGTGCTGAGCTCTTCTCGTCCATGTTATTGACCTATGTTGATCCATGTTGACCCCTGTTGATCCATGTTGATCCATGTTGACCCATGACACTCTGTTGTTCCATTTTGACACACGTCAGCCTGTGTTGACCCATGTTGATTTGCGCCAACCCGTGTTGACCCATCTTGATCCCTGTTGACCTGTGTTCACCCGTGTTGACCAGTGTTGACCCATGCTGACCCGTGTTGACCCGGGTCACTCCGTGTTTCTCCATTTTGACACGTGCTGACGTCACTCTCTACTCATTACCTCAGCGACCATGAAGGTCCTCCCCAACCCCCCTGGACCCAAGGGCTGGAACCGATGGAGCTGAACTGATCTCCTGGGACACCCGGGTGACCTGGGAAGGTGCTGGGTGCCCTGGGGAGGTGCTGGGACACCTGGGTGACCTGGGGAGGTGCTGGGACACTTGGGTGCCCTGGAGACATGGCTGGGTGCCCTGGGGAGGTGCCCCAACACCCAGGTCCCTCCAGCAAAGGTTGGGTGGTGACACCCAAGGGTTGGAGCCGATGGAGCTGAACTGATCTCCTGGGACATCTGGGTGCCCTGGGGAGGTGCCTGGGTGCCCTGGGGAGATGCCCCAACACCCAGGTCCCTCCAGCAAAGGTTGGGTGGTGACACCCAAGGGTTGGAGCCGATGGAGCTGAACTGATCTCCTGGGACACCTGGGTGACCTGGGGAGGTGCTGGGACACCTGGGTGCCCTGGGGAGGTGCCTGGGTGCCCTGGGAAGGTGCCCCAACTCCCAGGTCCCTCCAGCAAAGGTTGGGTGGTGACACCCAAGGATTGGAGACGATGGAGCTGAACTGATCTTCTGGGACACCTGGGTGCCCTGGGGAGGTGCTGGGACACCTGGGTGCCCTGGGGAGGTGCCCCAACACCCAGGTCCCTCCAGCAAAGGTTGGGTGGTGACACCCAAGGGTTGGAGCCGATGGAGCTGAACTGATCTCCTGGGACACCTGGGTGCCCTGGGGAGGTGCCTGGGTGCTCTGGGGAGGTGCTGGGACACCTGGGTGCCCTGGGGAGGTGCCCAACACCCAGGTCCATCCAGCACAGGTTGGGTGGTGACATCTAAGGGTTGGAACCGATGGATCTGAACTGATCTCCGGGGACATTTGGGTGCCCCGAGGGGTGGGCGGGCTCTGGGGCCCCATGGGTAGAGCCTGAGGGGAGGAGGTGCCCCGGCACCTTGGGTCCTCCCGTGCCCGCGGCGTGGGTGGCACAGGGAGTTCCCGGCCACCCCCCGGCCACCTCGGTCCCACGGAGCTCGGCGTGACGGTGATGGACCCACAGGAGGTGAGGAAGACCCGGGGGTTCGGGCACCCCCACCCCAGGGCACCCAGGGGTGCTGGCACCCCCTCCCCACCCCCAAAGGCACCCAGGTGTCTGAGTGCACACAGAGCTGTTGGGGGCACCCAGGCTGCCGCTGCTTGGGTGGGGGGGATGTTATTGTAGGGTCTCCTCAGGGAGTTGGTGCCATGATGGACGAGGGGGACAGGGGACAAAGTGGCCCCACCGAGCTGGAGCAGGTGAGTGGCACCCTGGTGTCTCGGGGGGGGGCACCCAGGGGTCTGGGGGGGCACCCAGGGGTCTGAGGGAGACAGAGGGGTCTAGGGGGGCACCCAGGTATCCAGGGGGGCACCCAAGTGTCCTGGGGGGCACCCAGGGGTCTGGGCGGGCACCCAGGGGTCTGGGGGGGCACCCAGGCACCCAGGGGGGCACCCACGTGTCCGGGGGGCACCCAAGTGTCCTGGGGGGCACCCAGGGGTCTGGGGGAGCACCCAGGGGGGACCCAGTCATCCAGGGGGGACCCAGGTGTCAGGGAGGGGGCACCCAGGCACCCAGGGGGGCACCCAGGGGGGCACCCAGGGGTCTGGGGGAAGGCTTGGGGGGCATTTTGGGGATCCCCCACCCAAGGGATCCAGGCTCCCCCCTCCCCCCCAGACGCCCAGGCACCCCCTTCCCCCGGCCCCACTGGCCCCACTGGCCCCAGTCCAGGCCCGGGACTGGAATTAGGGCAGGGGGCGGGGACAGGGGACCCGGGAGGCCACCCCTCCCCCTCCCGTGGGAAGGGACGGGGGGGGCCCCTCCAGCGCACCCCACCCCCACTGCCCCCCCCCCCGAGGGGACCCAGGGGTGTCGTGTCCCCACACCCAGCCATGGGGCTCTAAGGGGTGCCTGGACCCCTGGGTGCCCCCCTGGACCCCTGGGTGCTCCCCCAGACCCCTGGGTGCCCCCCCAACACCTGGGTGCCCCCCCCAGATCCCTGGGTGCCCCCCGGCACCCCTGGGTGCCCCCCCAGACCCCTGGGTGCCCCCCCCAGACCCCTGGGTGCCCCCCCAGACCCCTGGGTGCCCCCACAGCACCCATGGGTGTCCCCCAGACACATGGGTGCCCCCCAGACACCTGGGTGTCCCCCCACAGCACCCCTGGGTGCCCCCCAGACACCTGGGTGCCCCCCTGGACCCCTGGGTGCCCCCCTCACACCTGGGTGCCCCCATTGGGTGCCCCCCCCGAGCCCTGTTCCCCTCCCCCCCCCCAGGCACGGTACCGCCGGGACCTGGAGGCGGAGCTTCGTGACCTCAGCAACCAGGTGGGCGGGGCCTGTGCAGGGAGGGGCGTGGCCAGCAGCTGTCAGTCACTACTTAGCCCCGCCCATCCCCATGGCACTGGGGGAGGCGGGGCATGGGGGTGTCCATCATCCCAGTGGGTGGGACATGGAGGTGTCCATCATCCCAGTGGGCGGGGCATGGGGGTGTCCATCATCCCAGTGGGCGGGGCATGGGGGTGTCCATCATCCCAGTGGGTGGGGCATGGGGGTGTCCATCATCCCAGTGGGTGGGGCATGGGGGTGTCCATCATCCCAGTGGGCGGGACATGGGGCTGTCCATCAACTTGGTGGGCAGCTAATGTGGTTGCCAATCACCCCCAGTGGGCGGGACATGGGGCTGTCCATCACCCTGGTGTGTGGGGCATTGGCTGTCCATCACCCTCGAGGTGGGATTGGTGGAGTGTGGGGCTGTCAGTCATCCCGGGGGCGGGGCATGGGGCTGTCACTCACAGGTGGCGGCGCTGGGGCGGAGCCTGGCAGCGGAGAGGGGGCGGAGCCTGGTGGAAGGCGGGGCCTTGCGGGCGCTGGAGATCGCGGTGGGCGGAGCCCAGGCCCGGGTGGGCGGAGCCTGTCGGGCACGAGACCGGGCCTATGAGCGCCTGCGCCAGCAGCAGGTGGGCGGGGCCAGGGAAGGGGGCGGGGCTAAAGGGGGCGTGGTTAGAGGGGCGTGGCCTTATGGAGAGGGCGGGGCTTGGGGGTGGGTGTGGCATACGGGGGTGGGCGGGGCTTCGGGGGGTTGGGGGCGGGGCCTGGTGGGTGGGTGTGGCCTTTCCGCTGCCAGGGGGCGTCACCCTCACGCAGCCCCGCCCCCCAGGAGGCGGGGCATCTGCTGTGGGCGGAGCTAGAGGCAGCGCGCGCCACCCGGGCGGGGGCGGAGCTCCGGGCACAGGAGGCGGAGTCACGGCGCCGCGCCGGGGAGGCGGAGCTGGAGCGGCTGCGGCAGGTGGGCGGGGCTACCGGGAGGGGCGGGGCTACGGGGAGGGGCGGGGCTATGGAGGCTGGGGGCGGGGCTATGCGATACTTGGGGCGGGGCTCTGGAGGCTGGGGGCGGGGCTATGGAGGCTGGGGGCGGGGCTAAGGGAGCCCGGGGGCGGGGCTATGGAGGCTGGGGGCGGGGCTATGGGGGCTGGGGGTGGGGCTAAGGGAGCCTGGGGTGGGGCTATGGAGGCTGGGGGCAGGGCTATGGAGGCTGGGGGCGGGGCTAAGGGAGCCCGGGGGCGGGGCTAAGGGAGCCCGGGGGCGGGGCTATGGAGGCTGGGGGCGGGGCTATGGGGGCTGGGGGTGGGGCTAAGGGAGCCTGGGGTGGGGCTATGGAGGCTGGGGGCAGGGCTATGGAGGCTGGGGGCGGGGCTAAGGGAGCCCGGGGGCGGGGCTATGGGGGCTGGGGGCGGGGCTATGGAGGCTGGGGGAGGGGCTATGGGGGATGGGGGCGGGGCTATGGGGGCTGGGGCGGGGCTAAGGGGGGCTGGGGGCGGGGCTAAGGGGGGCTGGGGGCGGGGCTATGGAGGATGGGGCGGGGCTAAGGGGGGCTGGGGGCGGGGCTAAGCGAGACTCAGGGTGGGCCTATTGGAGACATTGGCTAAAAGGCCGAAGGGGCGGGGCTAATGGATGTGGGGCGGGGCTAAGGAACCAGAGGGTCGGGCTGTGGGATGGGCGGGGCTTATGGGGGGCGTGTCCGTGCTGGCCCCGCCCCCAGGCGGTGGCGGCTGCCCAGCAGGCCCGGC
Organism: Nyctibius grandis; assembly: GCF_013368605.1. NCBI lineage: Eukaryota > Metazoa > Chordata > Aves > Nyctibiiformes > Nyctibiidae > Nyctibius > Nyctibius grandis. The sequence continues at coordinate 289,537 of NC_090693.1, forward strand.
GGCGGGCGGAGTGGGAGCGCGACGACATGGCCGCCAACAAGCCCCGCCCACCCAGCCCCACGTGAGTGCCCCGCCCCTCCCCGGCCACGCCCACACACCCATATATGGTCAATATAGGGTGCCCCCATGGCGCATCCCCTATAGCCCCACGGCCTGTCCCCTATAGCCCCATGGTCTGTCCCCTATAGCCCCATAACCTGTCCCCTATAGCCCCCACGGCCTGTCCCCTATAGCCCCCAGGGTGTGTCCCCTATAGCCCCATGGCACATCCCCTATAGCCCCCATGGCCTGTCCCCTATAGCCCCCAGGGTGTGTCCCCTATAGCCCCCATGGTGTGTCCCCTATAGCCCCATGGCCTGTCCCCTATAGCCCCCATGGCACATCCCCTATAGACCCATGGCCTGTCCCCTATAGCCCCATGGCACATCCCCTATAGCCCCCATGGTGTGTCCCCTATAGCCCCATGGCACATCCCCTATAGCCCCATGGCCTGTCCCCTATAGCCCCCATGGCCTGTCCCCTATAGCCCCCAGGGTGTGTCCCCTATAGCCCCATGGCCTGTCCCCTATAGCCCCATGGCCTGTCCCCTATAGCCCCCACGACCTGTCCCCTATAGCCTCATAGCCTGTCCCCTATAGCCCCCATGGCCTGTCCCTTATAGCCCCCATGGCCTGTCCCCTATAGCCCCATGGCCTGTCCCCTATAGCCCCATAACCTGTCCCCTATAGCCCCCACGGCCTGTCCCCTATAGCCCCATGACCTGTCCCCTATAGCCCCCATGACCTGTCCCCTATAGCCCCATGGCCTGTCCCCTATAGCCCCATAGCCTGTCCCCTATAGCCCCACGGCCTGTCCCCTATAGCCCCCATGGCCTGTCCCCTATAGCCCCCATGGCCTGTCCCCTATAGCCCCCATGGTGCATCCCCTATAGCCCCATGACCTGTCCCCTATAGCCCCATGCCTGTCCCCTATAGCCCCATGGCCTGTCCCCTATAGCCCCCAGGGTGTGTCCCCTATAGCCCCATGGCACATCCCCTATAGCCCCCAGGGTGTGTCCCCTATAGCCCCATGGCCTGTCCCCTATAGCCCCCATGGCCTGTCCCCTATAGCCCCATGGCCTGTCCCCTATAGCTCCCATGGCCTGTCCCCTATAGCCCCCCCCCAGTCCCTATGTCACCCTATAGGTGCTATGGGTGCAGGGGGGGCCGGGACCCCGAGGGGCTGCGGGTGACGCTGGCGGAGCTGCGGGAGCACAACCGGGCGCTGCAGCAGCGCCTGCACCAGCGGCAGGCCCAGGTCGGGCACCTATAGGGGCCATAGGGGGGGCACCTATAAGGGCCATTATGGGGGCACCTATGGGGGGTGTGGGGGCACCTATGGGGGGTATGAGGGCACCTATGGGGGTATAGGGGCACCTGTGGGGGTATAGGGGCACATATGGGGGGTATAGGGGCACCAATGGGGGGTGTGTGGCACCTATGGGGGGTATGGGAGCACCTACGGGGGGTGTGGGGCACCTACGGGGGGGATGGGGGCACCTATGGGGGGTGTGGGGGTACCTATGGGGGTATGGGGGCACCTATGGGGGTATAGGGGCACCTATGGGGGGTGTGGGGCACCTGTGGGGGGTATAGGGGCACCTATGAGGGGTGTGGGGCACCTATGGGGGTATGGGGCACCTATGGGGGGTGTGGGGGCACCTATGGGGAGTGTGGGGCACCTGTGGGGGGTGTGGGGGCACCTGTGGCGGTATGGGGGCACCTATGGGGGTGTGGGTGCCATGTGGGTGCCCTCTGGGTGCTGTGTGGGTGCCGGGGGTGCTGTGGGTGCCGTGTAGGTGCTGTGGGTGCCACCCAGCCGGGTGCTGACCCCCCCCGCGGGTGCCACCCTTGGGTGCAGGCGGAGGAGCTGCGGCGGGCGCTGGCGCTGGCGGGGGCGCGGGCGCGGGAGGCGGCGGGGGCGAGGGCCCGGCTGGAGCGGGAGCAGCAGGTGCTGCGGGGGCGGCTGCAGCACCCATGGGTGCCCCCGGGCCCCACCGAGGCCGCCCTGCGCGCCCGCTGCCTCCACCTCCAGGAGCTCCTGCACCGCGAGGCCGGGTGAGCCGGGGACCCGGGGGGGCTCTTGGGTGGCCCCAGGGGGGTCTTGGGTGGTCCTGGGTGACCCCAGGGTGGTCCCAGGGTGACCCCAGGGTGGCCCTAGGGTGGTCCCAGGGTGGTCTTGGGTGGTCCTGGGTGACCCCAGGGTGGCCCCAGGGTGGTCTTGGGTGGTCCTGGGTGACCCCAGGGTGGTCCATGTTGGTCCCAGGGTGACCCCAGGGTGGTCTTGGGTGGCCCCAGGATGGTCCAGGTTGGTCCAAGTTGGCTTCAGGGTGACCCAGGGTGGCTTTGGGTGGTCCAAGATGGTCCCAAGGTGGTCCAAGATGGTGGTCTTGGGTGGCCCCAGGGTGGTCCAGGTTGGTCCAAGATGGCTTCAGGGTGACCCAGGGTGGCTTTGGGTGGTCCAAGATGGTCCCAAGATGGTCCCAGGGTGGCTCCAGGGTGCACTTGGGTGGCCCAGGGTGGTCCAAGATGATCCCAAAGTGGTCCCAAGGTGGTCTTAGGTGGCCCAGGGTGGTCCAAGATGGTCCCAAAATGGTCCCAGGGTGGTTCAAGATGGTCCCAGGGTGGTCCCAGGGTGGTCTTGGGTGGCCCAGGGTGGTCTTGGGTGGTCCCAGGGTGGTCCAGGTTGGCCCCAGGGTGGTCCCAGGGTGACCTGAGGGTGGCCCCAGGGTGGTCCCAGGGTGGTCTTGGATGGCCCAGGGTGGCCTTGGGTGGTCCCAGGGTGGTCCAGGTTGATCCAAGTTGGCTTGAGGGTGAGCCAGGGTGGCCTTGGGTGGTCCAAGAAGGTCCCAAGATGGTCCCAGGGTGGTCTTCGGTGGCCCAAGTTGGCCCCAGGGTGGTCCCAGGGTGCACTTGGATGGCCTCAGGGTGGTCCAAGATGGTCCCAAGGTGGTCCCAGGGTGGCTCCAGGGTGATCTTAGGTGGCTCAGGGTGGTCCAAGATGGCCCCAGGGTGGTCCAAGTTGGTCCCAGGGTGGTCTTGGGTGGCCCCAGGGTGGTCCAGGTTGGTCCAAGTTGGCTTGAGGGTGACCCAGGGTGGCCTTGGGTGGTCCAAGAAGGTGCCAGGGTGGGCCCAGGGTGGCCCCAGGGTGCACTTGGGTGGCCCACTGTGGTCCAAGATGGTCCCAAGGTGGTCCAAGATGGTCCCAGGGTGGCTCCAGGGTGGCCCCAGGGTGGCCCCAGGGTAGTCTTGGGTGGCCCAGGGTGGTCCAAGATGGTCCCAGGGTGGCATGGGGCACCCATGGGTGCAATGGGGTGACATGGGGGATCCATAGGTGCCATGGGGTGACATGGGGGATCCATAGGTGCAATGGGGTGGCATGGGGCACCCATGGGTGCCATGGGGTGGCATGGGGCACCCATGGGTGCCGTGGGGTGACGCGGGTGCCCCGGCGCAGGGCGCGGGTGGCGCTGGCGCGGGCGGGGCGGGCGGCCGGGCGGCGCCTGCGGGTGCTGCTGGCGGAGGCGGAGGAGCAGCGGCTGCGGGGGGAGCGCTACCGCCTGCAGGTGGGGCGGCACCCGTGTCACCCGTGTCACCCTGTGTCACCCCATGTCACCCCATGTCACCCAGTGTCCCCCCATATCACCCCACATCACCCCGTGTCACCCGACGTCATCCCACATCACCCCGTGTCACCCCATGTCCCCTCGTGTCCCCCATATCACCCAATGTCCCCCCATGTCACCCCACGTCACCCCATATCACCCCGTGTCACCCCGTGTCCTCCCACATCACCCTGTGTCACCCCGTGTCACCCCGTGTCACCCAGTGTCCCCCATATCACCCCACATCACCCCGTGTCACCCCCTGTCACCCATATCACCCCGTGTCACCCCACGTCACCCAGTGTCACCCAGTGTCACCCCACGTCACCCCACATCACCCCACGTCACCCCGTGTCACCCCGTGTCACCCAGTGTCACCCCATGTCACCCTGTGTCACCTCGTGTCACCCCGTGTCACCCCACGTCACCCCATATCACCCCGTGTCACCCCGTGTCCCCCCATATCACCCAGTGTCACCCCACGTCACCCCACGTCACCCCGTGTCACTCCGTGTCCCCCATATCACCCAATGTCACCCCATGTCACCCCATGTCACCCCGTGTCACCCAGTGTCCCCCCATATCACCCCACGTCGCCCCGTGTCGCCCCGTGTCACCTGGTGTCACCTTGTGTCACCCCACGTCACCCCATGTCACTCCACAACCCCATAGCCTCCATGTTCCCCCATGTCCTCTCGTGTCACCCCATGTCACCCCGTGTCACCCCACGTCACCCCATGTCACCCCGTGTCACCCCATGTCCCCCCGTGTCACCCTGTGTCACCCAGTGTCACCCAGTGTCACCCCACGTCACCCCATGCCACCCCACGTCACCCCACATCACCCCGTGTCACCCTGTGTCACCTCGTGTCACCTCGTGTCACCCCACGTCACCCCGTGTCACTCCACAACCCCATAGCCTCCATCTTCCCCCATGTCCCTTCGTGTCACCCCATGTCACCCCGTGTCACCCCATGTCACCCCACGTCACCTCGTGTCACCCAGTGTCACCCCGTGTCACCCCATGTCACCCCACATCACCCCGTGTCACTCCACGACCCCATAGCCTCCACGTTCCCCCGTGTCCCCATGTGTCCCCCATGTCCCCCCATGTCCTCCTGCCCCATGTCCCTGTGTCCCCCCATGTCCCCCCCACCCCCTGTCACTTCGTGACCTCTGTCCCCCTGTGTCCCCCCATGTCCCCGTTTCCCCATACCCAGTGTCCCCTGGCCCTGGGTCCCTCTGGCCCCATGTCCCCCTGTCCCCATGTCCTGTGTCCCCATGTCCTCATGCCCCATGTTCCCATGTCCCCATGACCTTGTGTCCCCACACCCCATGTCCCCTTGTCCCCATGTCCCCACGCCCCTTGTCCCCGTGTCCCTGTGTCCCCACGCCCTGTGTCCCCCATCCCATGCCCCGTGTCCCCACGCCCCACGTCCCCACGTCCCTGTGCCCCTGTGTCCTTGTGTCGCTGTGTCCCCGTGTCCCGTGTCCCCACGCCCCATGTCCTCCTGTCACCACCCCCCATGTCCCCATGTCCTGGTGTCCCCACATCATGTGTCTCCATGTCCCTGTGTCACACGTCCCCATGCCCCGTGTTCCCACACTGCATGTCACCATGTCCCGTGTCCCTGTGTCCCCATGTCCCCATGCCCTGTGTCCCCATGTCCCTGTGTCCCCATGTCCCCTGTCCCATGTCCTCATCCCCATGTCCCCACGCCGTGTGTCCCTGCGTCCCCACACCCCGTGTCCCCCATCCCCGTGTCCCCACGCCGCGCATTCCCCGTCCCACACCCCATGTCCCCATGTCCCCACTCCCCGTGTCCCCCGTCCCCTTGTCCCCATGTCCCCATGTCCCCACGCCCCATGTCCCCACGCCCTGTGTCCCCACGCCCCGTGTCCCCTTGTCCCCATGTCCACTTGTCCCCATGTCCCCGTGTCCCCACGCCCCATGTCCCCATGTCCCCACGCCCCGTGTCCCCACATCCCATGTCCCCCATCTCTAAGCCCCATGTCCCCGTGTCCCCATGTCCCTGTGTCACCACACCATGTGTCCCCATGCCCCATGTCCCCATCCCACGCCATGTCCCCACGCCCCGTGTCCCCTTGTCACCGTGTCCCCTTGTCACCATATCCCCATGTCCCCATGCCCCATGTCCCCATCCCACGCCGTGTCCCCAGGCCCCATGTCCCCACGCCCCGTGTCCCCTTGTCCCCATGTCCCCATGTCCCCACGCCCCATGTCCCCACGCCCTGTGTCCCCACACCCCGTGTCCCCTTGTCCCCTTGTCCCCATGTCCCCACGCCCCGTGTCCCCGTGTCCCCACACCCCATGTCCCCCGTCCCCACGCCCCGTGTCCCCATGTCCCCACGCCCCGTGTCCCCTTGTCCCCATGTCCCCATGTCCCCACGCCCCACGCCCCGTGTCCCCGCGTCCCCATGTCCCCACGCCGCGTGTCCCCGTGTCCCCGCAGGCGCAGGCCAGCGAGGCGGCCGGGCGGGCGCTGGGGCAGCGGGTGGCCGCGGTGGCCTCGGGGACGGCCCGTGCCCAGGTCCAGGGTCACCGCCTGCGCCGGGCGCTCGAGGACGTCGGCGACGGGGCCGCGGCCACCGCGCGCCACGTGGCCGCCCTGCGGGCCCGCCTCAGGTGGGCCCCTATAGCACCCTATGGGCCCCTATAGCACCCTATAGAGCCCTATGGCCTCCTTATAGCCCCACCATGGGCCCCTATAGCTCCCTATGGGCCCCTATAGCACCCTATGGGCCCCTATAGCACCCTATAGAGCCCTATAGCCACCTTCTAGCCCCAGCATGAGCCCCTATAGTTCCCTATGGGCCCCTATAGCACCCTATACAGCCCTATAGCACCCTATGGGCCCCTATAGCACCCTGTGGGCCCCTATGGCACCCTATAGAGCCCTATAGCCTCCTATAGAGCCCTATAGCCTCCTTATAGCCCTGCCATGAGCCCCTATAGCTCCCTATGGGCCTCTATAGCACCCTATAGAGCCCTATAGCCTCCTTATAGCCCCACCATGAGCCCCTATAGCACCCTATGGGCCCCTATAGCACCCTATAGAGCCCTATAGCCCCCTTATAGCCCCACCATGAGCCCCTATGGCACCCTATAGAGCCCTATAGCCCCCTTATAGCCCCACCATGAGCCCCTATGGCTCCCCATGGGCCCCTATAGCACCCTATAGCACCCTATGGCCTCCTTATAGCCCCACCATGGGCCCCTATGGCTCCCCATGGGCCCCTATAGCACCCTATGGGCCCCTATAGCACCCTATAGCACCCTATAGCCCCCTTATAGCCCCACCATGAGCCCCTATGGCTCCCCATGGGCCCCTATAGCACCCTATAGAGCCCTATAGCCTCGTTATAGCCCCACCATGAGCCCCTATGGCTCCCTATGGGCCCCTATAGCACCCTATAGAGCCCTATAGCCTCCTTATAGCCCCACCATGCACCCCTATAGCACCCTATAGAGCCCTATAGCCACCTTATAGCCCCACCAAGGGCCCCTATAGCTCCCTATGGGCCCCTATAGCACCCTATGGGCCCCTATAGCACCCTATAGAGCCCTATAACCCCCTTATGGCCCCACCATGGGCCCCTATAGCTCCCTATGGGCCCCTATAGCACCCTATAGAGCCCTATAGCCCCCTTATAGCCCCACCATGAGCCCCTATAGCTCCCTGTGGGCCCCTATAGCACCCTATAGAGCCCTATAGCCCCCTTATAGAGCCGCCATGGGCCCCTATAGCACCCTATGGGCCCCTATAGCACCCTATAAAGCCCTATGGCCCCCTTATAGCATCACCATGGGCCCCTATAGCTCCTTATGGGCCCCTATAGCACCCTATAGCCTTGTTATAGCCCCCCCATACCCCTCCTGAGGGCCCTTATAGTTCCCTATGGGCCCCTATAGCACCCTATAGAGCCCTATAGCCCCCTTATAGCCCCACCATGAGCCCCTATGGCTCCCCATGGGCCCCTATAGCACCCTATAGAGCCCTATAGCCCCCTTATAGCCCCAGCATGAGCCCCTATGGCACCCTATAGAGCCCTATAGCCCCCTTATAGCCCCACCATGGGCCCCTATAACCCCCTATGGGCCCCTATAGCACCCTGTGGGCCCCTGTAGCACCCTATAGAGCCCTATAGCCCCCTTATAGCACCACCATGAGCCCCTATAGCCCCTATAGGCCCCTATAGGTATGGGAGGGGCTGTATGGGGGATTATGGGCTATTGGGGGCTGTATGGGGGATTATGGGGGATTATGGGTTTGTGGGGGCTCTGGGGGGCTGTATGGGGGATTATAGGGGATTATGGGGGATTATGGGATATTGGGGGCTGTATGGGGGATTATGGGGGATTATGGGATAGCGGGGGGGCTCTTGGGGGCTGTATGGGGGATTATAGGGGATTATGGGGGATTATGGGATAGTGGGGGGCTGTATGGGGGATTATGGGGGATTATGGGATATTGGGGGCTGTATGGGGGATTATGGGGGATTATGGGATAGTGGGGGCTGTATGGGGGATTATGGGGGATTATGGGATAGTGGGGGCTGTATGGGGGATTATGGGGGATTATGGGATTGGGAGGGCTCTGGGGGGCTGTATGGGGGATTATGGGATTATGGGATAGTGGGGGCTGTATGGGGGATTATGAGGGATTATGGGATAGCGGGGGGCTCTGGGGGGCTGTATGGGGGATTATGGGGGATTATGGGATTGGGGGGTCCTCAGGGGGTCACCCCAACCCCCCCCGTCTGCCCCCAGGTGCGACCCGCTGACGCTGTCGCGCACGGTGCGGCGCCTGCTGCAGGGGGAGGACAGCGGGGACAGCGGGGACAGCGGGGACAGCGGGTCCCCACCCCCGCCCCTCGGGGGGCTCCTCGAAACCACCCCCGGCTCCGGGGGGGACCTCGAAACTGCCTCCAAGGAGCCCCGCCAATAGGCTGCTGGTTTTAGCACTTTCATTGCTGGGGGGGGGGTGGGGGGGAGGCTTGAAACCACCCCCAGCCCAGAGGGGAGCCTCGAAACTGCCCCCTAGTGCTAGGGGGAGCCTTGAAACCGCCTCCAGTCTGCTGGGGAGCCTCGAAACTGCCCCCCTAGTGCTAGGGGGAGCCTTGAAACTGCCTCCAGTCTGCTGGGGAGCCTCGAAACTGCCCCCCCTAGTGCTAGGGGAAGCCTTGAAACCGCCTCCAGTCTTCTGGGGAACCTCGAAACTGACGCCTAGTGCTAGGGGGAGCCTTGAAACCGCCTCCAGTCTGCTGGGAAGCCTCGAAACTGCCCCTGGGGACCAGCCCTGAAAGTGCCTTTGGGCCTAAGGAGCCCCTAGAAACTGTCCCCAGGGACACCCACTCCACACCTCTAGCAGCAGGGGTGTGGCTTATTCGGGGGCGGGGCTTGCTGGGGGCAGGGCTTGCTGGGGCGGGGCTGACCATACTCATTAAAGTGCCTTTATGATGAATCTGCCCAAAAATCCTTATACGGGGGTCTTTGAAACACCATGGGGGGGGGGGGGCCTTGAAACACACTAAAACCTAGTCGAGGGGGGCCTTGAAACCCTCTTTACCCCCATTCAGGGGGGTCTTAGCTCCCTCCCAACCCTTCTTCAATAGCTCTGTGTGGGAGGGGCCTTGAAACACCCCAAACCTTTGTTGGGGGGGGGCCTTGAAACCCTTTTTACCCCAATTATGGGGCGGCGGTCTCCAACCCCCCCCTCCCCAAAATCCTTATACAAGGGTCTTTTGGGGGGGCCTTGAAAAACCCCAAAACCTGGTCGGAGGGGGGCCTTGAAACCCTTTTTACTCTAATTATGGCTGTAACCCCCCCCCAAATCCTTATGCAGGGGTCTTTTTGGGGGGGCGCCTTGAAACACCCCAAAACCTGGTTGGGGCGGGGGGGCCTTGAAACACCCCAAAACCTGGTTGGGGCGGGGGGGCCTTGAAACACCCGCGGCGGAGGGGTGGGGCTCCCCTGGCTAATAAGGATGGGGGCGCGGTGACTTTGGCCAATGACAGCGCAGCATGCAAATGAAGGAGCGGGGGGGGGGGGGGGGGGGGGGGGGGGGGCGGGGGGGAGGGGGCGGGGCGAGGAGACTCTCGCGAGACGCGGGAGTCTCGTGAACTCTCGCGAGAGTTGAGGCGAAAGGAGGAGGCGGGGGGGGGGGGGGAGCGGCGGGATGGGAGCGCCGAGGTGAGGCCGGGCCTGGGCCGGGGGGGGGGAACCGGCCCCGGGGGGGGGGGAAACGACCCCGGGAACCGGTCCCTGGGGGGGGGGGGGACGGTACCGGGGGGGAAGGTCCTAGGCCCGCCCCCCCCCGCCCTTAGCAACGGCGAAGGGCCCTTAGCAACGCCCCCCCCGGGGGTGCCCCGCCTCCTGGTGACGTCATCGGGGGGGCTTGGTGGGGGGGGTACTGGGGGGGGCACCAGTGGGTGGGGGGGGGGGGGGGGGGGGGAACTGGGAGGTCTGGGGGAGCACCAGTAGGTCTGGGGGGGGCACTGGGAGGTCTGGGGGGGCACCAGTAGGTCTGGGGGGGGGCACTGGGGGGGGCGGATCTGTGGGTCTGGGGGCAAGGAGCGGCTTGGGGGGGAGCATTTAGGGGTCACCAGGGGGATTTGGGGGGGGTCTGGGGTGGCTCCTGGGGGGTTTCTGGGGCTGGGGGGGGCAGGGGGTGCCCGTTTGGATTTGGGGGGTAATTTTGGGGTCCCCCCCCCCCCCCCAGATGCCCCGTCACTGCTCTGCCGCCGGCTGCTGCACCCGCGACACTCGGGAGACGCGGAACCGCGGCATCTCCTTCCACCGGTGGGTGCCCCCCCACCCCCCCAAGTGCCTTGGCCCAGGGGGCTCCCCCTGCTTCTGCTTTGGGATTTTATTTGGGGGGGGTTTCATCTTTTTGGGGGTTGGTTTCGTTTGGGGAACCCCCCCTTCTAGCAATGGTTTGGCCCAAGTGCCCCCCCCCCCTTAGAAATGGGCTATCCCAGGTGTTCCCCCCCCTTAGCAATGGTTCATCCCAGGTTTACCCCCCCCTTTTAGCAATGGTTTGTCCCAGGTGTTCCCCCACCCCGCAATGGTTTGTCCCAAGTGTGCCCCCCCCAGCAATGATTTGTCCCAGGTGTTCCTCCCCCCCAAGCAATGGTTCATCCCAGGTGTGCCCCCCCTTTTAGCAATGGTTCATCCCAGGTGTTCTACCCCATTTTAGCAATGGTTTGTCCCAGGTGTCCCCCCCCCCCGCAATGGTTTGTCCCAAGTGTGCCCCCCCAGCAATGGTTTGTTCCAGGTGTTCCTCCCCCCCAAGCAATGGTTCATCCCAGGTGTGCCCCCCCTTTTAGCAATGGTTCATCCCAGGTGTTCTATCCCATTTTAGCAGTGGTTTGTCCCAGGTGTCCCCCCCCCCTGCAATGGTTTGTCCCAAGTGTGCCCCCCCAGCAATGGTTTGTTCCAGGTGTTCCTCCCCCCCAAGCAATGGTTCATCCCAGGTGTGCCCCACCCTTAGCAATGGTTTGTCCTAGGTGTGTCCCCCCCCCATTTTAGCAATGGTTCACCCCCATCCCCTTTAACTCGCCCTCCCCGGACCATTCCATTTGCAGGTGCTGGGGGGGGGAGGCCACCCCTCCAACCTTCCAGAAAACACCCTGGGAGGGGATTTGAAGCCACCACTTCGCCGCTGACGTGTGTGTCGTGTCCCCCCCATGTCCCCTGTGTCCCCCGTGTCCCCCCCCCAGGCTCCCCAAGAAGGACAACCCCCGGCGCGCGCTGTGGCTGGAGAACAGCCGGCGACGGGACGCCAGCGGGGAGGGGCGCTGGGACCCGGCTTCCAAGTACATTTACTTCTGTTCCCAGCACTTCGAGAAGAGCTGCTTCGAGATAGTCGGCTTCAGGTGGGTAACGAGGTGCTTAACGAGGTGCTTAACGAGGTTCCTCCTCCCCCCCCCGTCTTTGCAGAGAATGGTTTGGCCTAATTAACATCCAGCCCCAACTCCCCCCAGCTTTGATTTCAAATGGATTCTTCCAGGGTGGGGATTGCTATGGTCTGTGTCCCCCCCTCAATGAGTGCAAATGGTTTGCTCTGACCCCACCCCCCCTGTGGGGTTCCCCCCCCCTGCCAAGGTCTTGGGGGCACCCAGGGACCCTCCACCCACCCCAAAATCTTGGGGGCACCCAGGGACCCCCCCCACCCCCCCAAGGTCTTGGGGGCACCCAGGGACACCCTCCCACCCCCCAGGATCATGGGGGCACCCCAGGGACCCCCCAACACCCCCCCCAAGGTCTTGGGGTCACCCTATGGGCCCCCCCACCCCCCAGGGTCTTGGGGGCACCCAGGGACCCCCCCCCACCCCCCAAGGTCTTGGGGTCACCCTATGGACCCCCCCCACCCCCCAGGGTCATGGGGGCACCCAGGGACCCCTCACCCAAGGTCTTGGGGGCACCCCAGGGACCCCCCCCCCAACCTGGGTCACCCTGGGGATCCCCTCCCCAAGGCTTTTGGGGTCCCGCCCAGGTGCCCCATGCCACCCACTGACCCCCCCTTCCTCCCCCCCCCCCCCCTCCCCCTCAGTGGCTACCACCGCCTCAAGGAAGGAGCCGTCCCCACCGTCTTCGACTCGACCACCCCCAGACCCCCTCGGGCCACCAAACCGAAGCCCCCCCAACCTGAGAGCGACACCCCAAAGTCCCTTCGGGCCACCAAGAGGTGGAGGTGAGTCCCAAGGGGGGGAGGTGACACAGTGACACCACTGGGGGGGTGTGTCCCGTCCCCCCCCCACAATTTAACCTCCTCTTACCCCCCCCCCCCACAGGCAGGACCCCCCCAAACCCCCCCCGACCCCCCCTTTCACCACCGACGTCTCCTGCTTCCCCCGCGATACCGAAGACCCCGCCGCGCCCCCGGCCGGTGACCACGGGGGTGTCCCAGCTCTTCCCGGGCCTTCCGGTGCCCGGGGTCCTCTTTTAGACACCATTTTGGGGACGGCGAGCGACGACGACGGCACCGTCCCCCCAAATTTCGCCGAGGGTCACCCCCCGGCGCCCCCTCGGCCCGTTTCTCCTTCGCTCTACATGTTACGGCTGCCGCCGCCGGCCGGGGCCTACATCCAGAGCGAGCACAGTTACCAAGTGGGCAGCGCTTTGCTCTGGAAGCGTCGCGCCGAAGCCGCCTTGGACGCCCTCGATAAAACTCAACGGCAACTCCAAGCTTGTAAACGGCGAGAGCAACGTCTGCGCCTTCGAGTAGGGGAGTTACAACGGGAACGGCGGAACCCGGCGGAGAACCGGCGAGTTCCTCAAGGGGACGACGGGGACGACGGCGGAACCGCGAGCGCTCGGTGACGGAGGCAAGTGGAGGTTTCTCGGTGTCTTCTCTCCTCGTCCGCGGCGCTGGGAAGGTTTGTAAATAAAGATGTCACCTTTTTTTATGAAAAATTGATGGGGTTGGTTGACCGGCCAACATGGAGTCATGAAAGGCAGGTCCTGCTTGACCAACCTGATGTTCTATGACCAAGTGACCCGCTTAGATGAGGGCAGGGCTGTGGATGTATCTATCTAGATTTAGACTCATCGAATGGTTTGGGTTGGAAGGGACCTTAAAGATCATCTAGGACATCATTTGAGGACAAGAGGACACAGCCTCAAGCTTCGCCAGGGGAGGTTCAGGTTGGCCATCAGGAAGCATTTCTTCTCGGCAAGGGTCATTAGCCATTGGAAGGGGCTGCCCAGGGAGCCCGTTGGTTGGTTGACCAGCCAACATGGAGTCATGAAAGGCAGGTCCTGCTTGACCAATCTGATCTATGACCAAGTGACCCGCTCAGTAGATGAGGGCAGGGCTGTGGATATATCTAGACTTAGACTCATCGAATGGTTTGGGTTGGAAGGGACCTTAAAGATCATCTAGGACATCATTTGAGGACATCACAAGAGGACACAGCCTCAGGCTTCGCCAGGGGAGGTTCAGGTTGGCCATCAGGAAGCATTTCTTCTCAGCAAGGGTCATTAGCCATTGGAAGGGGCTGCCCAGGGAGCCCGTTGGTTGGTTGACCGGTCAACATGGAGTCATGAAAGGCAGATCCTGCTTGACCAACCTGATCTTCTTCTATGACCAAGTGACCCGCTTAGATGAGGGCAGGGCTGTGGATGTATCTATCTAGACTTAGAATCATCGAATGGTTTGGGTTGGAAGGGACCTTAAAGATCATCTAGGACATCATTTGAGGACATCACAAGAGGACACAGCCTCAGGCTTCGCCAGGGGAGGTTCAGGTTGGCCATCAGGAAGCATTTCTTCTCAGCAAGGGTCATTAGCCATTGGAAGGGGCTGCCCAGGGAGCCCGTTGGTTGGTTGACCAGCCAACATGGAGTCATGAAAGGCAGGTCCTGCTTGACCAACCTGATCTTCTATGACCAACTGACCCGCTTAGATGAGGGCAGGGCTGTGGATATATCTAGACTTAGACTCATCGAATGGTTTGGGTTGGAAGGGACCTTAAAGATCATCTAGGACATCATTTTAGGAGGACACAGCCTCAAGCTTCGCCAGGGGAAGTTCAGGTTGGCCATCAGGAAGCATTTCTTCTCAGAAAGGGTCATTAGACATTGGAAGGGGCTGCCCAGGGAGCCCGTTGGTTGGTTGACCGGCCAACATGGAGTCATGAAAGGCAGATCCTGCTTGACCAACCTGATCTTCTATGACCAAGTGAACCGCTCAGTAGATGAGGGCAGGGCTGTGGATATATCTAGACTTAGACTCATCGAATGGTTTGGGTTGGAAGGGACCTTAAAGATCATCTAGGACATCATTTTAGTAGGACACAGCCTCAAGCTTCGCCAGCGGAGGTTCAGGTTGGACATTAGGAAGCATTTCTTCTCAGCAAGGGTCATTAGACATTGGAATGGGCTGCCCAGGGAGGTGGTGGAGTCACCATCTCTGGAGGAATCTAAAAGCCATGTAGATGTGGTGCTGAGGGACATGGGTTAGTGGTGGGCTTGGCAGTGTTGGGCTAATGGTTGGACTTGATGGTCTTAAAGGTCCTCTCCAACCAAAAGCTCCTTTCCAAGCATTTCTTCTCAGGAAGGGTCATTAGACACTGGAAGGGGCTGCCCAGGGAGGTGGTGGAGTCACCATCTCTGGAGGGGTTTAAGAAAACTGGACATGGCACTTAGTGCCACGGTCTAGTTGCCATGGTGGTGTCAGGGCCATGGTTGGACTCGATGGTCCCAGAGGGCTCTTCCAACCTGACTGATCCTGTGATTCTGTTTGACGTGCGTCGTGTGGGGCTGAGATGTATAGGGCGGCCTTCCCCCCGCCAATGATGTCACCAATGGGGCAGAATGTCCAATCAGGAAGGGTTTTATTCCAGATCAAAGAGCTAAAACAGCTCAACGAGCTCTGGGTGGGAATAGGAAAAGTGCTTTGGGGCTCGATACATCTTCAAGGTCGGGCGAGGAAGAGGTCGGCGCCGAGGAGATATTCCCTTCATGGCAGCAGGGAGGATTTTAGGCGCCATCTGCCCCTTCCAGAAGGTCAAACCAAGCGCGTTGGTCCTCAACAACCGACCTTCATCGCCCCAACGCCCTCTCGGACCCAAATAATGGCAATTAAACCTTTTAATTTCCACAACCGGCCACGGTACGGAGGCGCCGGGGTGGGATAACGAGCGGCGAGACCAGCCCGGCGCCCTCGTTACGCTCCGACGCCGTTAAAAACTTCCCCCGAAGGAAGCGAAAACCTCCTTGATTAGCCCCAAATTGGTCTTGCCAATCGCCCCAAGTCATCGTGAAGACCCCCCTGGGCATGGCGTGGTTCCTTCTTCTATAGGTTGAGCTTCATGTCCAAGATGGCGGCGTAGGTGTCAGGGTTCAAGGGCACGTAGGACTTCTTCTTGTCGTCGCGGAAGAAGAGGGGGTCTTTGATGACGTCAGGGTTGAAGCCTTCTTTGACGAGGTTGCCTTTGCACTGCTTGAAGGTCCCCGTGATCTCCAGAGCGTCCTGTGAAGATGGGACGGTGTCATCAGAAACGGGGTACAGAGGGATGGATGCCACCAGCGTGGGGTGACCGGGAACGTCATCAGAAATGGGGAACCCCCGGTGATGTCATCGGCAACGTGGGGGACTGATGTCGTCAGCATGAGGGGGATCAAGGTGGCATCGTTGGAAATGGTGACCCCTGCGTCATCGGTACGGGGGCACAGGGATGTCATCGGAACTGGGGGGACCCGTGTGGTGTCGTTGGGACAGGGCGACCACCCATTGGCACAGGATGACCACCCATTGGGACAGGGTGACAACCCGTTGGCACAAGATGACCATCCGTTGGTAGGAGGTGGCCACCTGTTGGGACAGGGTGACGACCCGTTGGCATAAGGTCACCACCCATTGGCACAGGGTGACCACTCATTGGCAGATGATGACCGCCATTGGCATAGGGTGACCGCCATTGGCATAGGGTGACCACCATTGTCACAGCGTGACCACCCGTTGGCACAGGGTGACCACCATTGGCACAGGGTGACAACCCGTTGGAACAAGGTGATGACCCGTTGGGACAGGGTGACCCACCCGTTGGCACAAGATGACCATCTGTTGGCACAAGGTGACCACCATTGTCACAGGGTGACCACCTGTTGGCACAGGGCGACCACCTGTTGGCACAAGGTGACGACCCATTGGGACAGGGTGATGACCCGTTGGCATAAGGTGACCACCCGTTGTCAGAGGGCGACCACCCGTTGGGACAAGATGACCACCCATTGGGACAGTGTGACCACCCATTGGGATAGGGTGGCCACACATTGGCACAAGGTGACCACGTGTTGGCACAAGGTGACCACCCGTTGGCACAGGGTGACCACCGCTGTCATGGGAAAGGAGGGACCTTGACACCATCATTAGAAAGGTGGACTGATGCCATCATCAGCACAGGGTGACCCTGATGTCATTGACATGGGGTGACCATCACCATCTCCAGAAGTGGCCTGACAACAGGGGGACCCTGGCACTGTCACCAGAAACGAGGGACCCCAGTGGCACAGAGTGGCACCGTCATCGGAAACTGGGGGGGGGAACACAATGACACAGACATTGGAGATGGGTGCTGGCACCCGCGCCACCACCTCACCCTTCATCCGAACGACTAATTTGGCAGAGGATGACCAAAAAAAATGTCCCCCAGAAGCCACCCCTGTCACCTGGGTGAAGGTGGGACCACTGACCTGGATCCTCACGAAGCGGGGGGCGGCGTAGCTGGGCAACGTGTCCCCGGTGAAGGCGTAGAGGCTCTCGCCGTTGAAGGTTGCCCCGGCTTTCAGGCGGATGGCCGCCATGCCGCATCTCCCTTCGCACCCTGTGAACAACGCGGGAAGGTTATTTTGGGCAACCGAGTCTTCTTGGTGGCCACCAGGACCATTATGAAGACCCGCTGGGCGCCCAAAACAACGTTGGACACATTTTTGGTGGATGTGTCCCACTTCAGCCACCTTGGTGGCCACCAGGACCATTATGAAGACTTGTTGCATGCCCAAAACAATGTTGGACAGATTTTTGGTGGATGGGTCCCACTTCAGCCACCTTGGTGGCCACCAGGACCATTATGAAGACCTGTTGCATGCCCAGAATTATGTTGGACACATATTTTTGGTGGATGGGTTCCACTTCAGCCACCTTGGTGGCCACCAGGACCATTATGAAGACTTGTTGCATGCCCAGAATTACGTTGGACACATATTTTTGGTGGATGTGTCCCACTTCAGCCACCTTGGTGGCCACCAGGACCATTATGAAGACCTGTTGCATGCCCAAAACAATGTTGGACAGATTTTTGGTGGACATGTCCCACTTTAGCCACCTTGATGGCCACCGGGACCATTATGAAGACCTGTTGCATGCCCAAAACAATGTTGGACACATATTTTTGGTGGACATGTCCCACTTTAGCCACCTTGATGGCCACCAGGACCATTATGAAGACTTGTTGCATGCCCAGAATTACGTTGGACACATATTTTTGGTGGATGTGTCCCACTTCAGCCACCTTGGTGGCCACCAGGACCATTATGAAGACCTGTTGCATGCCCAAAACAATGTTGGACAGATTTTTGGTGGACATGTCCCACTTTAGCCACCTTGATGGCCACCAGGACCATTATGAAGACTTGTTGCATGCCCAGAATTACGTTGGACACATATTTTTGGTGGATGGGTTCCACTTCAGCCACCTTGGTGGCCACCAGGACGATTATGAAGACTTGTTGCATGCCCAGAATTATGTTGGACACATATTTTTGGTGGATGGGTCCCACTTCAGCCACCTTGGTGGCCACCAGGACCATTATGAAGACCTGTTGCGTGCCCAAAATTATGTTGGACACATATTTTTGGTGGATGGGTCCCACTTCAGCCACCTTGGTGGCCACCAGGACCATTATGAAGACCTGTTGCATGCCCAAAACAATGTTGGACAGATTTTTGGTGGATATGTCCCACTTCAGCCACCTTGGTGGCCACCAGGACCATGATGGAGGCACATCGTGTGCCCAAAACACCACCGGATGCTTATTTTGGGTGAATGTTTCCCATTTTCACCTCCTTTGTGGCCACTTGGACCACTACGGCGGCACACCGTGAGCCCAAAACAGCAGCTGACACGTACTTTGGGCAACTGAGTCCCCTTTTACTCTTCCTGGTGGCCACATGGGCCATCATGGAGACATGTCATTTGCCCAAAACACCACTGGACGCTGCTTTTGGGCAACCAAGTCCCATTTTGCTTTTCATGGTGTCTACTTGGACCATTGCAGGGGCATGTTGCATGCCCAAAACAACGTTGGACACTTAGTTTGGGCAACCAAATCCCCCTTTAACCTTCCTGGTGGCCACTCAGACCTTTACAGGAGCCCACTGTGTGCCGAAGCCATGCTAGAACCTTATTTTGGATCAGTAAGTCCTACTTTAGCCGCCTTAGTGGTCAGTTGGACCATTATGTGGACATGTTACTTGCCCCAAACACCACTAGATGCTTCTTTTGGGCAACCGAGTCCTGTTTCATTCTTCTTGATGGTTGGTTGGACCATTGTGGTGGTGATAATGAGCCCAAACCAATACCGGACTCATATTTTGGGTCAATAAGTCCTGAAGTGGTCATGAGGTTGGACTAGATGATCATTGTAGGTCCCTTCCGTTCTACTTAAGGCTTCTTGGTGGCCGCTCAGACCACTTGGGGACAAATCCCATGGCTGAAACATCTCCAGATTCTTGGTTTGGTCCAAGTCACCACCCAGTACTCACCCGGCACGGACACACCGTAGACGTTGACCTCCTGGATGAAGTTCATCATGGCGAGAGTGGCTTCCACCTCTGTCGTGGCCACGTTCTCACCTTTCCATCTATGGGAGAGAAGAGGATGAAGCCATGAGGGGAGGATTTGGCCCAGCAGGTGACATCACCCACGCAGACGTGGGCGTGAGAACGTCGGAGTTACCGGAAAGTGTCTCCCACTCGATCCTGGAAGTAGACAAATCTTTCATGGTCGATCATAAGGAGATCCCCGCTGTTGAAGAAGGTGTCACCTTTGACCAAGACATCCCTCAAGACCTTCTTCTCTGTCTTCTGGGAATCGCCCGCGTAGCCATGGAAGGGCGTGTTCGTGGTGATTTTGATGACCAGCAGCCCCGTCTCACCTTCGGGGAGGGAAAGGAGAGGTGGAGACCAGTCAACCACTGCCTCGGTGCTGGGGAGTGTCACCTCCATGCCCCACTGGGTGCTCATTCTGGTTTCTTTGAGGGGTTTCTGGTGGCTTCCAGCCACCAAGATGATGGTGATAAGGACCAGGAGGTGGCTTTCATGGATCTCAACCCTCTGCCTCCCTTTCCTCCCAAAAAGGCCCTCGTGAGGCTCGTCTCTTCTTACCGGGCCGGACCGGGATGCAGAGACCTCGCTCGTCACGTACGGGTTCGTCCTCCTCCACGTTGTACCTGATGAGCTCAAAGGGAGCGAAAGTCTGGAGAGCAGAAGAGGGACAACGAGAGAAACCGGTGGGTGGAAGAGAAACGTGGGGTTTAAGAGTGAGAAGAAGACTTTGCTTCCAGTGCCAGGTCCCATCCTCCATTACTCACTCGTTGCAACCACAGAAACACGTCCTGCCCGCCACCCCGCCCAGTCCCAACGTCCTGGGTGGCCACTTGTTTCTCATCTCATATTTAAAGAAGGTTTGATCTTCTAGATTCAACCATTGACCCAACTCCTCACAGTATCTTCCAAACCAAAGACCCGTGGGAGAACGTTGAGAGCTGCAACGGTGGGTAAAGGGTGGGAGAAAACTTATTGTCACAGCTTTTACTCAACATGTGGGTGGTTGGGGATGGAGAAGTGACACCAAAGTGACCTTTCTTGGGACTATAGAGATGTCCAAGTCACCATGGATACTCCCAAACTAGACTTTGTTGAGTCAACGTTGGCCAACCAGGTGGAGAGGGATCCTTTTGGCTGTGAAAAGGGGGTCTTGGAGATCCTGCTATTGTATCAACCCAACGTGATGGACAATGGTGGCTTCTCCAGGGAGGTCACCATTTGCACCACCACGAAGAGGGTATCCTAGAGACCCCGCTCTTGGTATCAACCCAACGTGATGGACAATGGTGGCTTCTCCAGGGAGGTCACCATTTGCACCACCACGAAGAGGGTATCCTAGAGACCCCGCTCTTGGTATCAACCCAACCTGACATGTAGTATTTGTCTCCCCAAGGCGGTCAGCGTTTGCTTCCTCCCCACCATCATCATCACGGGCAAGCTCACCTTGAGGAACACGTTGGCTCTGCCCACAGCCCCGACCTTGCCCGTGTAGTTGATGAACCCGGCGTTGCCCTCGGTGGCACCATAAAACTCCCAGATGGAGATAGGCCCGAAGCGCTGGAGAAACTCCTTCCACACTTCTGCCCGCAAGCCGTTGCCCAAGGCCATGCGCACGCCGTGCTCCTGGTCATCGGCGCGCTGTGGGGGGGGTGACAAAGGGAGGGACCTTCTCAGCGTGTGCCCCATGGCATGGCCTTCCCACCCCACCAGGGGTGGATTTCAGCCTGGTGAGGACCTTACCTTGGGCGTGTTGCAGAGGTAGCGCATCAGCTCGCCCACGTACTGGATGACGGAGACGTTGTAGCGGCGGCAGTCGTTCCAGAACTGGGAGGCGGAGAACTTGGCCCGTAGGACGCAGGTGGCTCCTGTGGGGACACACCGGGGTGGTGGTTACCCCTCCCCATCCATCCATCCATCCATCCATCCATCCATCCATCCATCTCCATGAGTATCTGTCCTGTCCGGTCACCCCTCGTCATGCATGATCTACGTAGACGTCCTTCTCCTTTTCTTTTCATCCCACACCCTTTCCTTTTCCATAAACCATCCACCTCCATAAAACATCTGGCCATCCAGCTCCATAAAACATCTGGCCATGAGCTCCACAAACCACCCATCTCCATAAAACATCTGGTCATCCAGCTCCATAAACTGTCCATCTCCATATAACATCTGTCCATCCATCCCCATAAAATATCCAGCTCCATAAAACATCTGGCCATCCAGCTCCACAAACCACCCACCTCCATAAAACATCTGGCCATCCATCTCCATAAAACATCTGGCCATGAGCTCCATAAACTGTCCAGCTCCATAAAACATCTGGCCCTCCAGCTCCACCAAACACATATCTCCATAAAACATCTGGACATCCATCGCCATAAACCATCCACCTCCATAAAACATCTGGCCATCCAGCTCCACAAACCACCCATCTCCATAAAACATCTGGCCATGCATCCCCATAAAACATCTGGCCACCCATCCCCACAGACATCCAGCTCCAGAAAACAGCTGTCCACCCCTCCAAAATGTCCACCCATCCATCTAACGGGGGTACGTACCGACCTCGAAGCATCCTCCCACCCCGACGAGCAGCCCAGCCGAGTGGTAGAGCGGCAACGTTGTGTAGATGATGTCATCGGGCCGCAAGCCACAGAGCCGACCCAGGTTGGCCACCATCATCAGCTTCATCTCTGTGATCACTGCTGCCTTGGGCAGCCCTGGAGGGGTGGGAGCAGAGGGTGGGGAATGTCCTCCTTGGAGGTGCCAGTGTGGGATGGGAGGTCCTGGGGACAAGGGGTGGGATGGGAGGGCAAACCCCTTCCCTTGAGGTGGTGGGTCTCCATCCCTAGAGGTCTCCAGACCTTGCTGGGAGGAGCCATGAGGAACATCATCCAGATGCACCTGTGCTGGTTGGGGTGGCATCTGGTTTGGGTTCAGGGTTGGATGAGGGAGGTCCCACCCCACCCTGTCCCACGGAGGAGACACCCAAGGACATGGTGGTTCTCCAGACCTCACTGGGAGGAGCCATGAGGAACCTCATGCAGATGCGCCTGTGTTGGTTGGGGTGGGATCTGGTTTGGGTACAGGGTTGGATGAGGGAGGTCCCATCTCATCGGGTTGGATGAGGGAGGTCCCACCCCACCCTGTCCCACCGAGGAGACACCCAAGGACATGGTGGTTCTCCAGACCTCACTGGGAGGAGCCATAAGGAACCTCATGCAGATGCGCCTGTGTTGGTTGGGGTGGGATCTGGTTTGGGTACAGGGTTGGATGAGGGAGGTCCCATCTCATCGGGTTGGAGGAGGGAGGTCCCACCCCACCCTGTCCCAACGAGGACAAACCCAGGAACGTGCTGAGTCTCCATCCTTGGAGCTACCCAACCCTCACATGGACACAGCCAGGAGGAACCTGGCCCAGGTGGACCCACGATGGTCAGGGTTGGAGAAAGGCTTCCACAAAACCCTTCCAACCTCGCCACCATCACCCACACCACCTTGCCCACCCAACCCATGGGGGACAACCTCCTTCAGCTCCTCACCCATCACACCCACACCCTCCCAGTTGCCGTTCTCCAAGGAGGAGCCCCTCCTGCCTGTCCCCACAACCTCACCGGTGGTGCCAGAGGTGTAGATGTACATGGCCTTGGAGTCGGCGGTGACACCAGCGCGGTGGTGGGCGGGCACGGGCTCATCAGAGGTGGCCTCGATGGCGGGCAGCAGGGCCTCAACCCCCGGCGTGGGTGACGTGGAGCTCAGGTAGAAGACACGGATGCCATCGCGTTGCAGAGCTGGTAGAACCTCCTCCACGGCGGCCTGGAGATCTGTGGGGAGAGGGGGACGTGGCACCCATGGGTGGCCCAGATGGGTGAGCGTCCAAGTGGAGAACCCAAAGAGTCAAGGTTGGGCACCCAATGCAACCCAGATGAGCACCCTGATCAGATGGGCACCCTGAAGATCCCAGGTGGGTACCCCGATCAGATGGGCACCAAAGATCCCAGGTGGGCACCCAACGCAACCCAGATGAGCACCCAGATCAGATGGGCACCCCAGAGATCCCAGGTGGGCACCCAACGCAACCCAGATGGGCACCCAGATCAGATGGGCACCCCAGAGATCCCAGGTGGGCACCCAACGCAACCCAGATGAGCACCCAGATCAGATGGGCACCCCAGAGATCCCAGGTGGGTACCCCGATCAGATGGACACCAAAGATCCCAGGTGGGCACCCAACACAACCCAGATGGGCACCCAGATCAGATGGGCACCAAAGATCCCAGGTGGGCACCCAACGCAACCCAGATGGGCACCCCAGAGACCCCAGGTGGGCACCCAACACAACCCAGATGGGCACCCCGATCAGATGGGCACCCTGCAGATCACAGGTGGGCACCCAACGCAACCTAGATGGGCACCCAGATCAGATGGGCACCCCAGAGATCCCAGGTGGGCACCCAACGCAACCCAGATGAGCACCCTGATCAGATGGGCACCCCAGAGATCCCAGGTGGGCACCCAACGCAACCCAGATGGGCACCCAGATCAGATGGGCACCCTGCAGATCACAGGTGGGCACCCAACACAACCCAGATGAGCACCCAGATCAGATGGGCACCCTGAAGATCCCAGGTGGGCACCCAACACAACCCAGATGGGCACCCAGATCAAATGGGCACCCCAGAGACCCCAGGTGGGCACCCAACACAACCCAGATGGGCACCCCGATCAGGTGGGCACCCAACGCAACCCAGATGGGCACCCAGATCAGATGGGCACCCCAGAGACGCCAGGTGGGCACCCAACGCAACCCAGATGGGCACCCAGATCAGATGGGCACCCTGCAGATCACAGGTGGGCACCCAACGCAACCCAGATGGGCACCCCGATCAGATGGGCACCCTGCAGATCATAGGTGGGCACCCAACACAACCCAGATGGGCACCCAGATCAGATGGGCACCAAAGATCCCAGGTGGGCACCCAACGCAACCCAGATGGGCACCCCAATCAGATGGGCACCCCAGGCATCATGGAGGGGTGCCCCAAAGACCCCAGATGGGTGCCCCAAAGATCCCAGATGAGCACCCAAGGCACCCCAAAAGGGCTCCCCAATCACCCAGGCACCCCACACACCCCCGAGGGGCACCCTGAGCACCCCATACATCCCTGAGCACCCCACACACCCCCGAGGGGCACCCTGAGCACCCCATACATCCCTGAGCACCCCACACACCCCCGAGGGGCACCCTGAGCACCCCAAATGGGTGCCCCGACCAGACAGACCCCCTTGGACACCCCAAAGGGGCACCCCAAGGACTCAAAGCACCCCACGATCACCCCAGAGGGGCACCTGGAACATCCCCTGAGGGTGCCCCGATCCCATGGGTGCCCCCAGCTCCCCAAGGGCACCCTGAGCACCCCAAAAGGGCTCTGTGATCACCCAGGCACCCCATACATCCCTGAGCACCCCACACATCCCCGAGGGGCACCCTGAGCACCCCGAAAGGGCTCTGTGATCGCCCAGGCACCCCATACACCCCCAAGGGGCACCCTGAGCACCCCACACATCCCCGAGGGGCACCCTGAGCACCCCAAATGGGTGCCCCGACCAGACAGACCCCCTTGGACACCCCAAACGGGCACCCCAAGGACCCAAGACACCCCACGATCACCCCAGAGGGGCACCTGGAGCATCCCCTGAGGGTGCCCCGATCCCATGGGTGCCCCCAGCACCCCGAGGGGCACCCTGAGCACCCCAAAAGGGCTCCCTGATCACCCAGGCACCCCATACACCCCGAGGGCACCCTGAGCACCCCAAATGGGTGCCCCGACCAGACAGACCCTCTTGGACACCCCAAACGGGCACCCCAAGGACTCAGTGCACCCCACGACCACCCCCAAGGGGCACCTGGAGCATCCCCTGAGGGTGCCCCGATCCCATGGGTGCCCCCAGCACCCCGAGGGGCACCCTGAGCACCCCGACCCCACACGGGCACCCCGAGGATCCCCGCGGGTCCGGCCTCCTCCTGCCCCGATGATGCGAAAATCAGGACCTTGCCCCCGGGCCCGGGGCTGGTGATGATTAACCCATGACCTTAGCGTGGCCTTGGCGTGGCCAGCGCGCCCCGACACGCTCAGCGGGGTGTGGCACACGCGTGTGCGAAGGCTGCACGTGCGGCCACGCCGTGGGGGGGGGGGGGTGTAACTACAGCCCCGACGTGAACGGCCGCTCAGGGCAGAGCCCTGCCCTGCTCTCACATGCGTGTCACACGCGTGTGAGAGTGTGTATGGGCGTTGACACGCATGTAAATGCAAGCACGGACACGGACACGGGTGTAAATGCATGCACGGGTACTGACACGCGTGCAAATGCGTGCACAGACACTGACACACACGCAAGTTCATGTATAGACACTGACACGTGTGCAGACACACAGGCAGGCACAGACACACGTGTAAATCCATGCATGGACACTGACACACGTGTAAATCCATGCACAGAGACGGACACGTGTGCAGACACACATGCAGCCACTGACACACGTGGAAACATGCACGGACACTCACACCTGTGCAGACACACGCACAGGCACTGACACGCGTGCAGACACATGTACAGACACTGACACGTGTGCAGACACGTGCACAAACACTGACACACGTCAGACACATATGCAGGCACAGACACACATGTAAATCCATGCACAGGCACAGACACACGTGTAAATCCATGCACAGACACGGACACGTGTGCAAATGCGTGCACAGACACTGACACACACGCAAGTTCATGCATGGACACTGACACGTGTGCAGACACACATGCAGCCACTGACACATGTGGAAACATGCACGGACACTCACACCTGTGCAGACACACACACAGGCACTGACACGTGTGAAAATCCATGCACAGGCACTGACACATGTGCAGACACGTGCACAAACACACACGTGCAGACACATATGCAGGCACAGACACACGTGTAAATCCATGCATGGACACTGACACACGTGTAAATCCTTGCACACACACGGACACGTGTGCAGATGCGTGCACAGGCGCTGATACACATGCAAATCCATGGACACTGACACACGTGCAGACACACATGCGCAGGCACTGACACGCGTAAAAACCCACGTACAGGCACTGACACGTGTGCAGACACACGTGTAAATCCACACACAGGCACTGACATGCAGGCAGACACAGGTACAGGCACTGACGTGTGCAGACACACGTGCAGACACACAGACAGGGAGTGACACACATGTAGACATGTACAGACATTGACACGCGTGCAGATACACAGGCAAAGGCACCCATGTAAATCCATGTGTGGACACTGACACGTGTGCAGACACACATGTACAGGCACTGACACGTGTGCAGACACATGCACAAACACTGACACACCTGCAGACACATGCACAGAAACTGACATGCGTGTAGACACATGTTCGGACACTGACACGTGGAAGCACATGCACAGGCACAGACATACGTGCAAATCCATGCACAGGCACTGACACACGTGCAGACACACATGTACAGGGACTGACATGCGTGTAGACACACAGACGCCCGTGTAAATCCATGCACAGGCACTGACACACGTGCAGACACACATGTACAGGGACTGACACGCGTGTAGACACACAGACACCCGTGTAAATCCATGCACAGGCACTGACGCACGTGCAGACACACATGTACAGGGACTGACACGCGTGCAGACACACAGACACCCGTGTAAATCCATGCGCAGGCACTGACACACGTGCAGACACACATGTACAGGGACTGACACGCGTGTAGACACACAGACACCCGTGTAAATCCATGCACAGGCACTGACACACGTGCAGACACACATGTACAGGGACTGACACGCGTGTAGACACACAGACGCCCGTGTAAATCCATGCACAGGCACTGACACACGTGCAGACACACATGTACAGGGACTGACACGCGTGTAGACACACAGACACCCGTGTAAATCCATGCACAGGCACTGACGCACGTGCAGACACACATGTACAGGGACTGACACGCGTGCAGACACACAGACACCCGTGTAAATCCATGCGCAGGCACTGACACACGTGCAGACACACATGTACAGGGACTGACACGCGTGTAGACACACAGACACCCGTGTAAATCCATGCGCAGGCACTGACACACGTGCAGACACACATGTACAGGGACTGACACGCGTGCAGACACACAGACACCTGTGTAAATCCATGCACAGGCACTGACACACGTGCAGACACACATGTACAGCCACTGACACACATGCAGACACACGTACAGGGACTGACACGCATGTAGACACACAGACACCCGTGTAAATCCATGCACAGGCACTGACACATGTGCAGACACACATGTACAGGGACTGACACGCGTGCAGACACACAGACACCCGTGTAAATCCATGCACAGGCACTGACACATGTGCAGACACATGTACAGGCACTGACACACGTGCAGACACACGTGTACAGGGAGTGACACGCGTGTAGACACACAGACACCTGTGTAAATCCATGCACAGGCACTGACACACGTGCAGACACACATGTACAGGGACTGACACGCGTGTAGACACACAGACACCCGTGTAAATCCATGCACAGGCACTGACACACGTGCAGACACACGTGTACAGGGACTGACACGCATGCAGACACACAGACACCCGTGTAAATCCATGCACAGGCACTGACACACGTGCAGACACACATGCACAGGGACTGACACGCATGTAGACACCCGTGTAAATCCACGCACAGGCACTGACACACGTGCAGACACACATGTACAGGGACTGACACGCGTGTAGACACACAGACACCCGTGTAAATCCATGCACAGGCACTGACACACGTGCAGACACACATGTACAGGGACTGACACGCGTGTAGACACACAGACACCTGTGTAAATCCATGCACTGACACACGTGCAGACACACATGCACAGGCACTGACACACGTGCAGACACACATGTACAGGGACTGACACGCGTGTAGACACACAGACACCCGTGTAAATCCATGCACAGCCACTGACACACGTGTAAACACACATGTACAGGGACTGACACAGGTGCAGACACATGTGCAGGCACTGACATGCGTGAAAACCCACGCACAGGCACTGACACACGTGCAGACACATATACAGGGACTGACACACATGCAGACACACATGTACAGGGACTGACACGCATGCAGACACACATGTACAGGCACTGACACGCGTGTACACACACAGACACCCGTGTAAATCCATGCACAGGCACTGACACACGTGCAGACACACAAGTACAGGGACTGACACGCGTGCAGAGACGTGCAGGCACTGACATGCGTGGAAACCCACGCACAGCCACTGACACACGTGCAGACACATGTACAGGGACTGACACACGTGCAGACACACATGTACAGGGACTGACACGCGTGTAGACACACAGACACCTGTGTAAATCCATGTACAGCCACTGACACACGTGCAGACACACATGTACAGGCACTGACACACGTGCAGACACACATGTACAGGGACTGACACGCGTGTAGACACACAGACACCCGTGTAAATCCATGCATAGGCACTGACACACGTGCAGACACATGTACAGGGACTGACACACGTGCAGACACACATGTACAGGGACTGACACGCGTGTAGACACACAGACACCCGTGTAAATCCATGTACAGCCACTGACACACGTGCAGACACACATGTACAGGCACTGACACACGTGCAGACACACAGACACCCGTGTAAATCCATGCACAGGCACTGACACATGTGCAGACACACATGTACAGGCACTGACACACGTGCAGACACGTGTGCTACCCCCGGCACCCCCTGCAAACACACCCACAGCCCCCACCTCCACACCCCCCCTCCCAACCCCGCACACGCATGTGCACCGCAACCCCCCAGATCCGGGCTCCTCCCAGCACCGCCCCCCCCGGGGTAGGAGCCACTCACCGGCGCCAGCGAGGACCACGGTGGCCCCGGCGGTGGCCACCGCGTGTCGTAGCGCCCGTCCCCGCGCGTTACAGTTGAGACAAGCCATGGGACACGCCAACTTGGCCAACGCCAACCACGTCCACACGTATGTGGGGTCGTTGGGGAGGAACACGGCCACGGCGTGGCCCGGTTGGAGCTCCAGGAGCCGGGAGAAGCAGCGGGCGGCGCGGTTACTCCACCGGTCCACGTCCTCGTAGGTGTAAACGTCCTCGCGGAAGAGGAGAAGGGGCCACCGCGGGCGCCGGCGGACGTGCCCCTGGAAGACCTCGAGGAGGGTGACCGGGGGGCGGCGGGTGAAGCGTCGGCGGCACCGGAGGGACGAGCGCGCCAAGCCCACGAAGGCCACGAGGTCAAGCCAGAAGAAAGGAGCCACGCGAGAGGTGGCCACCGGCACCAGGAGAAGCACCAGAAGCAGCCCGGCGATGGCCGCCGTGACGGCCCCCACCACCGCCATGGGCCCGGGGTCCATCGCTGGCGGCAGCCGCGGAGGTGCTGGTGGCCAAGGTCCACCTCCGAGCGGACCTTGCCCCGGCGCCCGGCTTTGGCGTGGTCGTTGACCGGCGAGTTGTGGTCAGAGCCCGGCCCCGGGGTGTGGAACGTCAACATGGAGGCCACTCCCACCTCGGTATCTCCTCGGGTGGCCCTGCCCGGCCCTCCTGGCTCTACGTCTCCGTCCGTCCCACCAGCCAGTAGAGGAAGGGCTCTGGTCTGTCCGTCCGTCCGTCCGCCCGCTCTTGGGTTTGGGTCTACACGGAGGCGTCTCGTTGGGCAGATCCTGCTCGGGCAGGTGCTGGAGGTGCTGCGTGGAGGACACGGGCAGGGCTGGGTCCCACAGGGGGTGGGGGGAGGTCCCTGGGCAGCCCCCGCACGGCTCCATCCAACCCCAAGGGCTCCATCCAACCCCAACATCTTCCATCCAACCCCAACGTCTCCATCCAAACCCCTCACGGCTCCATCCAACCCCAACGTCTCCATCCAACCCCAACATCTTCCATCCAACCCCAACGTCTCCATCCAAACCCCTCACGGCTCCATCCAACCCCAAGGTCTCCATCCAACCCCAACATCTTCCATCCAACCCCACGGTCTCCATCCAACCCCAACACCTTCCATCCAAGCCCAACGTCTCCATCCAACCCCACGGTCTCCATCCAACCCCAACATCTTCCATCCAACCCCAACGTCTCCATCCAAACCCAACATCTTCCATCCAACCCCAAGGTCTCCATCCAACCCCAAGGTCTCCATCCAACCCCAACATCTTCCATCCAACCCCAGCGTCTCCATCCAACCCCAACATCTTCTATCCAACCCCAAGGTCTCCATCCAACCCCAGCGTCTCCATCCAACCCCAACACCTTCCATCCAAGCCCAACGTCTTCATCCAAACCCCTCATGTCTCCATCCAGCCCCGACATCTCCATCCAGCCCCAAACATCTCCAGCTGATGCCAAACATCACCAGCATCTCCAGCTGACCCCAAACGCCTCCAACTGACCCCAAACAGCTCCAACACCTCCAGCTGACCCCAAACATCTCCAACTGACCCCAAACAGCTCCAGCTGACCTGGACATCTGCAGCATCTCCAACTGACCCCAAACACCTCCAGCTGACCCCAAACATCTCTAACTGACCTCCAGCACCTCCAGCTGACCCCAAACATCTCCAGCTGACCCAGACATCTGCAGCATCTCCAACTGACCCCAAACATCTCAAGCTGATCCCAAACATCTCCAACTGACTCTAAACATCTCCAACATCTCCAGCTGACCCCAAACACCTCCAGCTGACCTCCAACTAACCCCAAACATCTCCAACTAACCCCAAACATCTCCAGCTGACCCCAAACATCTCAAGCTGACCCCAAACATCTCAAGCTGACCCCAAACACCTCCAGCTGACCCCAAACATCTCCAACCAACCTCCAACACCTCCAGCTGACCCCAAACATCTCCAACCAACCTCCAACACCTCCAGCTGACCCCAAACATCTCAAGCTGACCCCAAACACCTCCAGCTGACCTCCAACACCTCCAGCTGACCCCAAACACCTCCAGCTGACCTCCAACACCTCCAGCTGACCCCAAACACCTCCAGCTGACCTCCAACTAACCCCAAACACCTCCAACTAACCCCAAACCTCTCCAACTGACCCCAGGCATCTCAAGCTGACCCCAAACATCTCAAGCTGACCCCAAACACCTCCAGCTGACACCAAACATCTCCAACCAACCTCCAACACCTCCAGCTGACCCCAAACACCTCGAGCTGACCTCCAACTAACCCCAAACACCTCCAACTAACCCCAAACCTCTCCAACTGACCCCAAACATCTC
Source organism: Nyctibius grandis (assembly GCF_013368605.1). Classification (NCBI taxonomy): domain Eukaryota; kingdom Metazoa; phylum Chordata; class Aves; order Nyctibiiformes; family Nyctibiidae; genus Nyctibius; species Nyctibius grandis. Next base: position 320,943 of record NC_090693.1, read on the forward strand.
CAGCATTTCTCCTTTCATCGGAGAAACCAGGAAATCAGCCCAGCTGCCGTTTACTTTGTGGGTGCTCCCGTGTGAAGGCCCCACCCCACCAACCCTGGCCCAGTTTCTTGGCACCCAGCCGCACCTCCAGCCCTTTCCAAGCCGGACCAACACCCACCTACGTCCTTTCTCCCACGTCAACAATCCCACAACCACATTTTTTTTTTTTCCCAAACCCAACCCCCAAGTTGGCCCTTTCAATCCCTGACGGGGGTGTGAGCACCTGGCAAAGCCGCTGCTTCGTGGCGGGATAATTAATCTTGCCGCTCGTTAGAAAACAAACAAATAAACGAAGAACCAACCAGGGTCAGCGTGACCGGCGTGTCGTTCACCTTCGGCTCCGAGTCACAACCACGGGTTAGAAAATGATCTCAAGGAGCAACTGGGATTTTTTTTTGGCAGCCGTTGGTGAAACGTGACTTTGCTCGAGAAGGTTTTGCAGTTGTGGGGTGGAAGGGTCATGGGGTGAGGAGAGTTGGTGTCACCACAATGTCACCATGGGGTTTTGTGGCATCAAAGTGTCATCGCAGTGAGGGAACGTTGGTTTGGGGTGAGGTAGAGGGTTCTGGGGTGGCCCCGTGCCTGGTTGGCCCCACCAGCGAGGTCCTACCTTGGGGATGTCCCAAAGGACATCCCGTGCCTGGTTGTCCTCACCAGCGAGGTCCTACCTTGGGGATGTCCCAAAGGACATCCCGTGCCTGGTTGTCCCCACCAGCGAGGTCCTACCTTGGGGATGTCCCAAAGGAGATTATTTAAGGGGGGGAAGATGGTTTCTTGTCCCCAACTTGGTGGCCTCCACTCTGTCCCTGTCCCCCATATTCATGTCCCTGTGCCCGGCTCGGTGCCACCAGCCTGTGAGGGACATGGGGCTGGTTGGGGGCTGCTGGTGGGAGGTCTTGTACCCCCATCCAGGGCCACCAACCCCATGGGCACCATGTCCCCGTCATCCCCAATCACTCACTTGAGGATGAAGGCCACCACCGTTGGGGACAGGAGAGGCCAGGTCCTGCCATGGAGGCAGTGGGACTGGGAGGGACTGGGAGAGTCACAAGGGTCCCTCATGGGGTGTCACACGTGGTCCCCAATGGGGTTGTCACACATGGGATGTCACACAGGGTCCCTCATGGGGTGTCACACGTGGTCCCCGATGGGGTTGTCACACATGGGATGTCACACAGGGTCCCTCATGGGGTGTCACATGTGGTCCCCAATGGGGTGTCACACATGGGATGTCACGTGCCATCTCCAAAGGGGTGTCACACGTGGGACATCACACGTGATCCCTGATGGGGTGTCAGAGGTGGGATGTCACACAGGGTCCCTCATGGGGTGTCACATGTGGCCCCCAATGGGGTTGTCACACATGGGATGTCACACAGGGTCCCTCATGGGGTGTCACACGTGGTCCCCGATGGGGTGTCACACATGTCACATGCGATCTCCAAAGGGGTGTCACACGTGGGACATCACACGTGATCCCTGATGGGGTGTCAGAGGTGGGATGTCACACAGGGTCCCTCATGGCGTTGTCACACGTGGGATGTCACACCCCGTCCCTACAGGAGGTCACATTCAGGGCACCCCACACCTGGCGGGGGAGGTGACACACTTGGGCCACAGAGTCCCCAGAACCCACATGGAGCAGGTCCCTGGGGGGGGGACAAAAGGTGACCGGGGAGTGACATGGGGTGACAGGGGGAGGGACATGAGGTGACAGGGGGAGCGTGTGGACGCAAAACAAGGTCCCACCGAGATTTGAACTCGGATCGCTGGATTCAGAGTCCAGAGTGCTCACCATTACACCATGGGACCGTGTCACCGTGTGCCCCACCGCGCCCCACACGCCTCCGCGGCGGAAAAATAGGTCCAAAATCTGGGGTGGGGGGAGATGGGGGGTGGGGCCGGGGGGTGGGGAAAGGGACCCTGAGGGGGGGAGGAGAAGGGGAAAAAAAAAAGGTGGCTTCGCCCGAACAGGGACTTGAACCCTGGACCCTCAGATTAAAAGTCTGATGCTCTGCCGACTGAGCTATCCGGGCTCCTGCCCATGCTCCCCCCGGCGGCTCCTCATGGGCTGCTCCAGGGGGGGGCGAATATCCGCGGGGATCACAATTAAAAGATCGAAAATTAAAGATTTTGGGGGATAAAATGTGATTTTTGAGGATTTTAGGGTGGAGACGACGGTGCCCGCGCTGCCAGCGGCGCTTGAGGCCGCAGCGCGGGGCGGAGCTGCATTATATAGCGTCAGGGCGGACCTGAGTGAGAACCGCGGCAGGGTGCACCGGAGGGAGCCCCGCGGTAGGGCGGACCTGAGGGAGAACCGCACCGCTCTCCCCCCTCCAGCCCCCTTCGCCCCTCGGCCTCGCCCCTCCAGCCGCGCTCCACTGCGGACCAATAGGAAAGCCGCCCGGCGCGCAGAGCGGACCAATCAGCGTTCAACATCGAGATGACTTTAAGAAACTTAAAACTCAAGGAATTTAAAAGAATGCGCTTTAAAAAACTTAAGAAATTTAAAAAATTACGCTTTAAAAACCTTTAAACTGAAGGAATTTAAAACAATGCGCTTAAAAAAACTTAAGAAATTTTAAAAATACTCTTTAAAAAACTTTAAACTTCAGAAATTTAAAAGAATGTGCTTTAGAAGCTTAAAATTTTTAAGAAATTTAAAAGAATGTGCTTTAAAAACCTTAAAACTGAAGAAATTTAAAATAATATGCCTTAAAAAAAACTTAAAACGGAAGAAATTTCAAAGAATACGCTTTAAAAAATTGAAAACTGAAGGAATTTAAAAGAATACGCTTTTAAAAACTTAAAAATGAAGAAATTTAAAAGAATACGCTTTAAAAAACTGAAAACTGAAGGAATTTAAAAGAATATGCTTTTAAAAAATTAAGGAATTTAAAAAATACTCTTTAAAAAACTTAAAACTTCAGAAATTTAAAAGAATGTGCTTTAAGAAGCTTAAAATTTTTAAGAAATTTAAAAGAATGTGCTCTAAAAAACTTAAAACTGAAGAAATTTAAAAGAATATGCTTTAAAAAACTTAAGAAATTTAAAAGAATACGCTTTAAAAAACTTAAAACTGAAGGAATTTAAAAGAATGTGCTTAAAAAAAAACTTAAAACTGAAGAAATTTAAAAGAATATGCTTTAAAAACCTTAAAAATTAAGAAATTTAAAAGAATGCACTTTAAGAAACTTAAAACTTTTAAGAAATTTAAAAGAATACACTTTAAAAAACTTAAGAAATTTAAAAGAATATGCTTTAAAAACCTTAAAAATTAAGAAATTTAAAAGAATGCACTTTAAGAAACTTAAAACTTTTAAGAAATTTAAAAGAATACACTTTAAAAAACTTAAGAAATTTAAAAGAATATGCTTTAAAAACCTTAAAAATTAAGAAATTTAAAAGAATGCACTTTAAGAAACTTAAAACTTTTAAGAAATTTAAAAGAATATACTTTAAAAAAACCCCTTAAAACTCTTGTTTGCGGGAGAGGGAAGGCTCGCCCTTACCCCCACCGCAGAGTTGTCCCCAGCTATTAACAGCCATTAAAAAAAGCTTTAATTTATATATAAAAAACAAAACAAATCTTGTTTAAATTGTCATTTTAACATCTTTGTCGGTGACGCGGGCAGCGGGAGCACTGTACGGCCCCATCCAGGGCTGGCTTAAAACCCCGTCGAGTTTTGGGGTGAAACTCCTCAGTTTTGGGGCTCCTAAGTGCCCCTCCCGTATGGGCGCATTGGTGGTTCAGTGGTAGAATTCTCGCCTGCCACGCGGGAGGCCCGGGTTCGATTCCCGGCCAATGCAAACCTCTATTTTTTTTCCGCTTGTTTCCACCTAAACACAATAAACGATCGCGGCGCAACTTGTGGCCACGTGAAAAATTAAAATACTCCGCGTGGAGTAAAAATATTGAATAAAAATAAAAAGATTTCATATAAATAATAAATATCGTGGTTTATAAATAAAAGATTTAATTTTGTTTAAGGATATTTAATAAAATAAAACTATTTAATAAACATAAAATAAAATTTAAAAAATAAAAAATAAATGAAATAAAAACGTTTAATAAAAATTAAAATATTTAATATCAATAATAAATATAGTATTTTCTAAATAAAAAGATTTAATTTTATTTAAGAATATTTAATAAAATAAAAATATTTAATAAAAATAAAATAAAATTTAAAAAATAAAAAAATAAATTAAAAATATTTAATAAAAATAAAACTATTTAATAAAAAATATTTAATATAAATAATAAATATATTATTTTCTAAATAAAAGATTTAATTTTATTTAAGAATATTTAATAAAATAAAAGTATTTAATAAAAATAAAATAAAATAAAATTTAAAAAAGAAAAAATAAATAAAATAAAAATACTTAATAAAAATAAAAATATTTAATATAAATAATAAATAATAAATATAGTATTTTATAAATATAAAGATTTAATTTTATTTAAGAATACTTAATAAAATAAAACTATTTAATAAAAATAAAATAAAATAAAATTTAAAAAAAATTTAAAAATAAAATAAAAATATTTAATAAAAATAAAAATATTTAATATAAATAAATATAGTATTTTCTAAATAAAAAGATTTAATTTTATTTAAGAATATTTAATAAAATAAAACTATTTAATAAAAATAAAATAAAATAAAATTAAAAAATAAAAAAATAAATAAAATTATAATATTTACTAAAAATAAAAATATTTAATATAAATAATAAATATATTATTTTATAAATAAAATATTTAATTTTATTTAAGAATATTTAATAAAATAAAAATGTTTAATGAAAATAAAATTAAATTAAATTTTTTTTAAAAAATAAAAATATTTAATAAAAATAAAAATATTTAATATAAATAATAAATATAGTATTTTCTAAATAAAAGATTTAATTTTATTTAAGAATATTTAATAAAATAAAAATAATAAAAATAAAATAAAATAAAATTTTTAAAAATAAAAAATAAATAAAAATATTTAATAAAGATAAACATATTTAATATAAATAATAAATATATTATTTTATAAATAAAATATTTAATTTTCTTTAAGAATATTTAATAAAATAAAACTATTTAATAAAAATAAAATAAAATAAAATTTTAAAAAATTTAAAAAATAAATAAAATAAAAATATTAAATAAAAATAAAAATAAAATAAATAAATTCCATATATAAAAATAATTCACCCCCTTTCGCGTCCCTGGGTGGGCTCGAACCACCAACCTTTCGGTTAACAGCCGAACGCGCTAACCGATTGCGCCACAGAGACCCCTGCCGGCGGCTCCGCCCCACTGCCCCTCCCGGCACAGAGTCTCCCCCCCCCGGAAGGGATGGTGTAAAATTGGGGGGGGGATAAAAAGGTGTAAAGGGCGGAGGGGGAGGGAAAAAATTGTGAAAAATAAGGGGGAGGCCCAAAAATGGGGGTTTGGGGCAAAATGGCAGCAGCCGACGAGGATGGGATTCGAACCCACGCGTGCAGAGCACAATGGATTAGCAGTCCATCGCCTTAACCACTCGGCCACCTCGTCGCGTGCTGCGGTGGTAGCGCCGGGCCGCCATGGGGCGCGCTCGGGCCGGGGAGTGGGCGGGGCAAGGGGCGGGGCTTCGGCCGGGAGGGGGCGGTGCCACGGGGGTGGGCGGGAAAGCGGCGCGCAGGGGGATGTAGCTCAGCGGTAGAGCGCGTGCTTCGCATGCACTAGGCGGCGGGTTCGAGCCCCGGCGTCTCCACTTGGGGGGGGGGCACGCAGCCCCTTAATTTTGGCGATTAATTAGTTTGTATCAATTAAAATTTATGATGATCAGATAAAAGAGGGATTGTTTCCATAACCCAGAGGTCGATGGATCGAAACCATCCTCTGCTAAGGGGCGTTTTTGCCCCACGGGGGTTTGTTTTCTGCCCCCCCCGGCCCTGGGGTGCGTTTGCGTCGTTCAGAGCGCCCCCTGCTGGCGGAGAGGGGTAACGGCCCGGGGGGGGGGAAGGGGAAAGGGAAATAAAGGGGGAAAGGGGAAGGAAAATGGGGGGAAAAGGGGGAAATTGGGAAAAAAGGGAAATGGGAAAAGGAAAATTGGGAGAAAAAAGGGGGAAATTGGGGGAAAAAAGGGGGAAAAAAGGGGAAAAAAGGGGAAAAAAGGGGAAAAAAGGGGAAAAAAGGGGGAAAAAAAGGGGGAAAAAAGGGGGGGAAAAGGGGGGAAAAGGGGGGGAAAGGGGGGAAAAGGGGGGGAAAAGGGGGGGAAAGGGGGGGAAAGGGGGGGAAAAGGGGGGAAAAGGGGGGAAAAGGGGGGAAAAGGGGGGGAAAAGGGGGAAAAAAAGGGGGGAAAAATGGGAAAAAAAGGGGGGAAAAGGGGGAAAAAAGGGGGAAAAAAGGGGGAAAAAATGGGAAAAAAAGGGGGAAAAAGGGGGAAAAAGGGGGGAAAAGGGGGGAAAAGGGGGGAAACGGGGGGGAAAAAAGGGGGAAAAAAAGGGGGGAAAAAGGGGGAAAAGGGGGAAAAAAGGGGGAAAAAAGGGGGAAAAAAGGGGGAAAA